>NW_004949100.1:1576500-1588562 GCF_000317375.1 Microtus ochrogaster | reverse complement strand
TGACCCTTATTTATGGCTAGAAACCAATTATGAGTGAGTACATCCCATATTCATCTTTTTGGGTCTGTATCTCAAAAGCAGATTTTTAAGTCCAAAAATGTGACTAAATGTGAGTGTTTTTGAATAGTATTATTAGCCATGGCTGTCTACATACGTCCTCCAACCTGTTCAGCATGTGGTCTGTGGGCTTACTACTTACCATTAACTGTTACCATTTCAGCAAGTAGTTCATCACATGCAATGGAATAATCAAATCAGAAAAGAATCCAGGTCACCAGAAATCCTGAGCATTTAAAAAAATAACACTGCTAAAATAAATTTAACAAATTCATAATTCCAGTTATTGCCTTGTATTTTTAATTGTTGTCTAGGCATAATAAAATATGTTTTAGTACTTTTTTTTTGGTGACTCCTTGTTTTCTTTCTCTTGTTTAGTTTTTGGTTTTTGTTTTTGAAGAAATGTCTCCTACAGCCCATGCTATATTTTAATTCTTGTTTTCTTTTTTCTATCTCTCATGGGCTACGGTTGCAGGGGTTGTCACCAGGCTAAGTTGACTCTACTTTTAAAAGGTTTCATACCTAAGCATTCTTGCCTATATATTTAATCTCTTTCAATAAAATTGATTCCTCCTTTTCAAAGGATCATTTACCTCTCGACCGTTTAATAAAATGTAAAATACCAGTTTAAAACACATTCATTCTCTATCACACACACACACACATACACACACACACACACACAATGCATATTGTTCCCTAACTACTTGTCTACTGTTTTTCATTAAAGGATGAAATATCCATTTTCAACAAATAATTTACTTTTAAAACACAAGTTAAATTATATGCTTTGTTTTTGCTTTCAGATAAAAAGTAAAAATAGATATCAAATGATGAAAAGTTTCTTTGAATATTATAATTCATGTAATTCAATTAGCATTGTAGCATCAAGATCAGTTGTATCTGTTTACCCATATGTATCTTTTTGTTATTCATTGTTTTTGGATATAGAGGCAAAGGGTGAAAAAATAAAGGACACTTTTGTTCATTGATAACAGAGAGTTTATTTGCTTTATGTTCATTTAAAAAACCTGGAGACTAATATCGCTGAATGGTTTGCTTCATGAAAAGATAAGATCATCACTCTATTTCTACTATGAAAATACTTTGAAGGAGAATTTTAACCAATTTCTTCCTTGCTTCCTCTCTCTCTTGTCTTCTACAGATGGACCTCTGGGTCCCCGAGGATTAGCTGAAGCTACGGAGATGTGCACTCAAGAGTGTCTGGTTTTGGGTCACTCTGATAATTGCTGGATGCCTCCTGGCTTGGGTCCATATCAACACCCGAAATCTCCTCTGTCGACCTTTGCACCCCAGAAAGAATGGGTCAAGAAAGACAAGCTTGTAAATGGGCACACCCTGACCAGAGCATGGAAAGAAGACACCAACAGGAACCAGTTCAATGACCGTAAGCAGTATGGCTCCAATGAAGGCCATTTCAACAATGGCAGCCACATGGCAGACATTCCTCTGGCAAATCTGAAGTCCTATAAGCAAGCAGGTGGCACAATTGAGAGTCCTAAGGAGCACCAACTTTAAGCTGAAGTTGTATGGGACCTAGTAACTTTAATCTAAATAGACATGCTAATACTGTGTGTTGGAGCTTTATGTATTCAATAGATCTCTACAACTATGCCCCTTATAGTAGGGAACTCATAACTTTGTGTTAGCACCATGGAGGATACAATGCTTTGCAACATAAGAGAGAAAATAGTTCTACTAGCCATGTGATGATGTTCTTTACTAGAATTGATTAAACTCTCCAGAGCTCTCTCCATTGTGCAATTTATTTTTATTATTGCATTTCATTTGACCCTGGACTGCTGCTATGAACAATAGAATATGCATTTGGAGAGTAAGATGGTTCCATGGATTGGAGTGACTGACAAAACATATCCAGTTAGAAATTTGTGCTCTTTTTTTGCCATTGATTTATGCTGGGACCTCTATACTTGACATTATACTTTAAACAGAACTTAAAAAATAAGCATTAAACTTATTGTGCTGTTAACACCGTTAGTGGACACTTGTAAGTCAATCAGTGTTAAAGTATCTGTAAATAGAAGCAAGCTATTATTAACAACTTTTTGTGTACTTATAGCATTCACCTAAAAATGTTGTAGCATAATTCTGTGTTGATGGTTGCTTCTTTCCTTTTTCAATTTTCCTCCTCTTATTTCTGTTGTTTCTTTCAGTGAGGTGTTTCTGCGTTAGTAGTCTGTCGTGGCACACATTGTTCTAAGGATCGTAAGCATTTGTGTTTTAAAAAGGTTCTGAAATTTCGCTTCTTATATGATAACTTATGATATTAGAACTCTCTAACAATATAATGATGAGAGAAAAAATAAAAAACTTCAAACAATCGCAGCACTCAATACTCCTGTAAACGCTTGGAAATTCAGAATCTCCATTTGATATCCTTATTTTCAAAGTAGGCAAAAAGCAAAATCACTTAATTAGTACCATTAAGTAAGAAAGTGATGAGAAAGTGTTATCCATCAAATGTGATATAATATTCTGTACTTACTACTCCTGCAAAACTAATGTATTCAAATTAGCATATACTGAAGAAAAAAATCACTACTCGAAAATAGTTTCAATTGGGCAAATGTGTGTCTCCAACTTTGTTGAAATGACAGAGTTTGTGTTGATCCTCATATACAATACTGTTGTTGTAACACAAGTGTTATTAGACCATAGCCACAAAATATTTAATGTGTTGTGCCTTCATGATGTAACAGAACATTCTCCAGGTAGGGTAGTTGGGGAAAATAAAGGGATAAATCTCTAATTATTGCTGTTTAACTGTTTGTTATCATAGTTGGTCAATGCCTGGCAGGTACCAGCATTTGTCACTTAGCTCAAACCAAGGGAGTGACAGTTAATGTTAATAAGATCTCAGTTGCACGTGCAAAACAAATCCAAATTTGAACATTCTTAGGAGGTTTTTGTTAAGGCATGACAGATGATTTAAACAAATAAATAGCATGCAACAAAATGTCTTTATTGAAAGAAGTGAAAGTTATATTAATGCCACGGTTCACCATCAACTTAAAAGTTAAAAAAAAGAAAAACGTTAAAAAAATTGGTAATCTGATAGTTAATTTGTTCTTACCAAAAATAAAGTTACTTTGTAAATAGCAGTTCACGTTTTTCCACAGTATAATGGAAAATAATGGGTAGGGGTGCATTGCTTACTGAAGTACATTTTTGTCGGTTTGTGAGGGGTGTTTGATGACTTTGACAAAATAAATATCTAAACAATTATCCTTGTTACTGCTTTGCCAGTTCTACGTTATTTACAATTATTCAGCTCTTGCAATAAACGTTCTGAATTACAGATTGCGTTGTGTTGATTCTTTGCTCAACATCCAAACCGCTAATATTTTAATAAAATTCAAGTTTCACTATCAATCAAGGAAGACTTCCAGAGTTTCTACACCTATTGTCTTAGGGTTTCTGCCACTATGACAAAACACCCTGAGCAAAAGTAAGTTGGAGAGGAAAAAGTCCAGTGATTGATTTCCAGAACATAGTCCATCATTGGAACACTTCTGAACGGGAACTCAAGTGGGCCTATAACCTGAAGGCTGGAGGTAATACAGAGGCCATGGAGTAGAGCTCCTTGCTAGCTTGCTTCCCAAGGCTTGCCCAGTCCACCTTCTTGAAAAAACAGTACCATAAGTGCGGGGATGGCACCTACCACCGTGGGTGGGGCCCTCCCCCATTGATACCTAAATGACAAAATACCTTACAGCTGGATCTCATGGAGGCATTTCCTTAAATGAGGCTCCTTCCTCTCTGATGACTCTAGCTTGTGTCAAGTTGACACGCAAAACCATTCAGTACACAGTTCACTGTTGTGAAATATGGTTGTGAATTAAAATTTTAGTTTCTCAGATAGTCTATGAAATGATTGCCAAGAAAATTCATAAAGAGAATTAGTTCATCCAACTCATGATTCATAGTTGTGAAATGACTCAGAAACTAAGCTAGATACACTAGTTAAAAAGACAGGTCTTCATGACTTATTTGTGTGTGTGTGTGTGTGTGTGTGTGTGTGTGTGTGTGTGTAGTAATTGCGTGAAACAAAGTCAACCTCTGTCCAAGAGAAGTCATTCTGAAGAAACCACCTAAAACTAAAAAAAGCAAACAAAGCTTCATCTGGCTTGATTTTGCATTAGGAAAGGAAGCCCAGGACCCTACACGATGTTCGCAATAAGACACATTCAAACATGGTTCCTGTGTTTACATTTGCCATATAACAACAGATGATATTTGACTCCAGTTGGAGTGGAAGGCTGGAGAAAGGAAATGTTTCTTTCCTTAAAGTTCATCTTGGAACTGAGGATAAGAAACAGGAATTTCTAATTGGCCTGTATGATCAACTGAGTGCTCCATCCTAAGCCAACTGCTGATAAATCAGATTAATCCACTGATTTGAAGCACATGACGACGGCTTCTCCTTTTCTTTTCCAGTAAGTGGGAATTTTGTGAAGAAATACTATAGCCTGCAAAGTCTAATTCTTTATTTCTTACTTTATTTCTGATAACTAATTAAATCATTCTATTCTGCCTTTAGAAATATGAATAGAAAGCAAGGAAGATTTTTCCTTCTCATACAAGTCAAGGAAATGTCCTCTCCCTGAACCAATTGGAAACTTTGAAAAATAATTCTGTTGTATGGTCATGCAGTATTTCTTCAAAAACATGTAATATGACCTATGTAGGCATTCAGTTATATCCTCTGTGAACTTTTTTATTTTTTTAAAAACAGATTCTTCTGTCATGCAGTACATCGTTATCACTGTTTCCCCACCCTTCACTCCACTCACTCAGCTAACCCCACCCCCAGCTTTCCCCCTGATCCACTCCAGTCCTGTTTCACTCCAGGAAAGAGACAACAGCCAAACAGGACAAAATACGATGTAATACGAGAGCACAAAAGCCCTCATATTGAAGCTGGAAAAAGGCAGTGCAATAGGAGGTAAAGAATCCTAAGAGCAGGCATAACACCCAGGGATACACTTACTCTCACTGTTAAGAGTCCCACAGAAACACCAAGGTAATGGCCTTAACATATATGCAAAGGACCTGGTACAGACCGTATAGGCCCTGTGTTTGCTGCTTCAGTTTCTGAGAGTCCACATGAACGCTGCTTAGTTGATTCAGTAGACTATGACCTCCTGGTGTCCCTCTTTGACTTCTACAATATTTACTCCTCAACTTCCATAGGGTTCCCTGAAGGAGACTTTCATTTAGACTGTTTCTCTCTGCATAGTTTCTTTCTCTCTAGCTGTAGGTCTCTGCATGTGCTTGCATCTGCTGCTGGAGTAGGTGTCTCTGATGATGACTGGACAAGGCACTGATCTATGAGGATAGCAGATATCATAAGGAATCAATTTTTTTTTTTTTTTGTATTTTGCCAGTTCCATGCTAGATCCCTGGGATATACAGTTTACAGTTCTTGGCCTTCCAGGCAGGGTTCAGCATAGGTTCTCTTTTCTGACTCGGGCCTCAATTTAAAAAAAAAAAAAAAAAAAAAAGAAGAAGTCATTGGTTTAACTCTCCCACAAGCTCTGTGTCACCATTGGCCCGACACTTTGTGAAGGAAGGACAAATTATAAGTGGAGGGTTTTGTGGCTGGGTTGGTACCCAGGTTTCTCTTTCTATACCCTGCAAAGTGCCATCCTGTGCTAAAGAGACTAGAATATAGAAATAAAGGCTCCATGAAAGGACCAGCTCGACATCTCTATATTCAATGAGTTGTGTGGGTATTGTCTGTAGCAACAGGACCACTCTGCCAGGTTTCAGGGAGTGACCTTCTGTCCTACTATCAGTCTGGGTTGTTTGGTGATCTCCACAGGTCCCCCTCAGGCTCAACTCGACTGAATGCCACCCTGTTTTAGCACTGGAAGAATTGCTTGGTTATAAAAGATAGCCGGTTCAGACTCTGCACCCTCCATCACTCCAAGTTCTCACTAAGGGTCACTTTCACACATTCCAGGAAGGTGTCTCTGTACTAGGTTTCCACACATCTCCCAAATGTTCCCCAGTCCCAGCTGAGTAAACACCATTTCAAACTAAGTAGAAGAATTTACTCACTCAGTAAAACATTATATTAATAATGACTATATTCGCTCAAGACCGTCTACATTGCTGTACTATATAGACACTGAATATTAGGAATCATCATTCACCCAGAAATAAAAATCATTTACATTAACCAGAGGAGCATACCTATATAACATGGAAAAAAATAAACATTGGAGAGTTTCATTAATAAATGTTATTATGCTATCTTAGCAGTTTTCTGAGTCAGATATAGAATTAAAGTTCATAAGACTAAATGTGACCTAATGAATAATCATTTCCACACAGATACAGCATAAATTATGCATACTGAGTGGCCATTCATTAATAGCCAACAGGGTAGCCTTACTGCATTCGTGCTGTTCAGCAAATCTCATTCAGGATCCCATCTTCCCCTTGCTGTGGCTGTGGATGCAGCTGAGGCCCTAAGCTGTTTCAGTATTTATTAAGTTGCTGGCAAGAGACCAAGAGTGACTAATTATTATTAGCGAGGAGTTTTGGCAGTGAGGGATGAAAAGGATGCTTTGTGATCTCAATTTTAATGCGGTTGCAGTGTGTTATTTTATATGAAGGCAAAGTAAAACATGAAAAGGAAGAATGGAGTTGGGAGTATAAGAATGCTTCATTGTTCTGCTTTGTTCTCAGTAGAGTTCATCTTCCCTCCCCAAAAGAATCTCCTTCACTGGCACTCAGAAAGCCCACTTTAATGTTTGCTCAGCATTCTCAAGGACACAGGGATCACATAAGAAATGCTTTATATTCTTTCTACTTACACAAACATATATATATATATATATATATATATATATATATATATATATATATATATATAGTCACTTTTCAAATATAAGTAGTCCTAAAGTATTAAACTATAATTTTATGCTACTAAAATGTGCCTGCCATAATTCTTTATGATTCACATTTAGTTCACTAGAAGTATATATTGGTGAATGTTTGCAAAACAGCAACTTTTGGTTATCTCAATACTAGTAGCTTCTAGTCTTAGATATTAAACAGTGTTTCCATAGTTTTGCTGTTGGTTTTCATCCACATATTAGCAAGTATCAGTTACCTTTGCTGACAAATGTTCAGACCTTTATCATAATAGGCATCAGTCAGTACACACTCTATGCTCAATGATTAAGTGAAGAAATAAACATCAGTCCTTTCCAGGTCCTTCTATGTGTGCATCTTGTATACGGAGCAAGAACAACATGACCCTACTGAGGCAACAGTTCATTTTCCTCGGTTTAACATACTCATCGTAGTAATGAATAGAATACCCTTGAAGTTAGGGTGAAAGGAAAGCTATGATAGACAGACTTTATCACTTATGAATAACTGAAAGGCTCTTCTATTTATATTTTTACTCTTTCATTCATTTGCAAGTGCATTTCACCCCTTTTCATTGGGAAATATGTTTCCTGAGACAAAAAAAGTTAAACTTGCTTGAAAATTGTGTGTGTGTGTGTGTGTGTGTATGTGTGTATGTGTGTATGTGATTTTTCTTTTGGACTGGATGAATGTTGCTGAAGAATGAACTTCAAAAGTATCTTGTCATAATGCCCAAAGGTTAGACACTTTGTATGATCTGAAAATTATAGATTTTCCAGTTTTCACATGTTCAGTTGTTGTGTTTCTAGAAACTTGATACTTTTAAGATCTGATAAAAAAAATATCCTTTTTTCCCACTTTTATTATGTGATTTTGTTCATAGCAATTGATCCTCCTTATTTTCTACATCCTGACCCTTGAACTCTTCACATGTAGAATAGTGAGGCCTTTGACTGTTACTTTCTAGACAGTGACTATTCCTTAAAATTTCATAGCGAAATATCACATTAGATTCCTGTACACTCTGTAATTATACACACCACCATTTCAATCCTCTGCCTGTACCACAGAGTAGTGATTTGTTGCCATCACCCTTGGAGAAAAGGTTAAACTGAAAGCAGCTACAGTTTTAAAACTATAGCTTATTTATAACATAAGGAATATATAAGCAACTCTTAAAAATATAAATTACTGGCATTAAGAAGGTAGCTTCACTCTATGGCATTCCAAAGGTCACTCTGAACAAGAAAGCAAAAAGGCTAAATGCCATCTTCACTTCTTCCTCTCCTCCAAGTTAGACTCCCTAGCTGTATCCCTAACTCTGTAGCCAACTACCAGCTGGGGACTGCCTGTCTTTCTCTGTCCTCACGTTAGGGGATCACATACATCTCCCCCTCCATATTTTCTTCCACTACTCTTTGCTTTGTGTATGCCTCAAAACCCAGCAGGTGTTCCCTGAGAAGCTTCAGGCCACTCAATCCCAGAGAAACAGGTGGGCTAACTAGAACTCTTCACCGCTCTCCTCCAGTTCTCTGAGTACAATCTTCCTGTTTCATACTCAGCTCTGCAGCAGTTTGCATGTTGAGGCCTCTCCTTCACCTGCCCCATCTCCAGTATATCACACATATCTTCTTTCCTAACTTCTCTGCCCCCACTCTTCGCATTGTCCCAGCCCCCAACGCTGGAAAACCACAGGATACTCTTGCTAGAAAAGAAGGTAGGCTAACTAAAGATCTTTATCTCTTCCTCCATTCTTTCTAGTCCAATCCTACTATCACAACCCTAGCTCAGTAGCAGCCTACCTGCTATGCTGTCTGCAATATCAGTCACAATTCCCAGGTAGGTAATTAGATCCTGAAGGAAGACTCTGCTTTCCTCCCTCCTATGAATCCACAGCTTTTCCCTCTTAGCTCATCCCCATTCTTAAGTCTCTTCTTCCAATAACCAGAAGCACATTGTACCTGGAAATCCCAGGGGCCATACTTATCCAGATCCCAACTTTTCCTACCAGGCAATAGATAGTCAACACACACTCCTGAGGAAAAAAATAAGGCAACAGAATCCAAGAAAGAATAAAAAAAAAACATGCATGACAAAGAAAAGATGAGATATCAACACCTAAAATTAATCTTCCCATGCTAAACATGCCAAGATGTCTAGATGATGGTATAAAACTATGATCAGTAGCAGATAAGACAATAGGGCAATATATCTGCATAAGAGCCCAGCTGTGCTACACATCAGGCCCTTTATATCTCAATATAGCTAAAGCATACAAACAAAATAGGAAGACACAACATAGAAGAAACAATATCTATATAACTCTTTACAGTGTTTAGTTTTAGTGACATTGTTTTTCGAGTACTATCGTTGATTTTTGTTTCTGTGCATTGTCTAATTTATCCCTACAAAAGGTTCTAGAAGTAAAACACCAACGCAAAGAAGTTAACTACATCATAGAAAACAGAAAGCAGAAGGAATAAATCAACCCTGGCCAGCAAATCAAATGATTAAAGCACACATACACACAAATACACACACGCATGCTCACACACACACACACATTCACACCCCCAAGAATAACAAAATAACAGTAAGGAATAACCAACAGTACTCATTGGTTTCTCTCAATATCAGGGGTCTTGATTCTAGTTTTAAAAGACACAAAATAATAGAATGGATGCACACACACACACACACACACACACACACACACAAAGATCTACCCTTCTGTTGTATCCAAAAAATCTACAATAGCTTCAAAATTAAACATTCCCTTATTGCAAAAGAATAAAAATTCCATGCAAATGGAACTAACAAACAACCAATAGGCTTTGCAACAAAACTAATCAGAAGAGATAAGGAAGGACAATACATACTTATCAAAGGAAAAATCTACCTAGAGGCTAATGCATTTTTTTTGTCTATGTAACAAACATAAGGGCACTCCAAGTTTAATTAAAGAAATGCTACCACAGATTAAATCATATAATGACCCTCACACACTGACAGTGGGAGAAATGAATACCCCATTCTCAGCAATGTATAAGTCATCCAGAAAAATACTAAACAAAGAAATACTGGTGTTCATTGGCATTATAAAACAAATAGACCTGAAAGATATTTACAGAACATTTCACTAAACAGAAGAGAATATGCCTTCCTCTTAGCAACTGATGGAGTATAAACACCAGAGAGGATGTAGGATACAAAGTAAATAATGCCCATTAAATCAACATGATCAAAGATCAAATGAACTTACAGATAGAGACAGCATATACGTCCTGCATGGGTCTACACTGGGTCATTTTTGTATGTGTTATGGCTTCCAGTTTAGTACTTTAATGGTGGGAGCTCCATGGCTTCTTCCTGACTCCACCTTCTCCCTCTTAGCATTCAGTTTAGTTTTCCCCATCTAGCTCTATTCTGCCCTATTACAGGCCAAAGTAGCTTCTTTATTCATTAACCAATAAAAACAGCACATATACAGAAGAACTTCCCACACCACACAGACTTATGCTTTGCATTCTTAAACACTTATGTAACTATGTTTTTGTAGAATGATATGTTACATACTTCAGGAATTCTAAGCAAAGAAGATCATGTAACACTAATATTTGCTTCCACTGAAACTACCCATTGCAGACAAAAAAAAAAATCTCTCAAAAAAAGATTGCTTTGGTGATTTATTCTAGGAGCTCATGAATTAATTTAAAATAGAAAGTGAAATGCTTAACCATTTAGCTTGCAGTTAATGCTTTCGTGGATACTTAATGATAGTAGATTTTCATATAATTTTTATTATAATCCTTATAAGAAAAATAAGTTTTTATTATAATCCTTAAAAGCCAACTTCAAGATTTATTAAAATAAATAATGAAATGAAGAAAATGAGATTTAGCTTCTACATTTCATTTAGGAAAATGTAAAGGAATTTGTGGTCCTGAATTTCACCAAGTTGAGAGAGTCTATATATATTCACTATATAATTCTGGCACTGTTCCTAAGTCAAACAATCATCTTCTTATGACATAAAATAAAAATAATTTTATTAAATTTAGAGAACGTTCATTAGTATGGCTTGTAATGCCCAAAGTTCACTAGTGATGTGATTAATAGCTGAACCTTAAAACTAATGAGCATATTTTGTTTATCACACACTCATAGCTTATCCCAAAAACCTTTCAATTTCAAAATAATTGAAAGATACTAATTTACATAACATTACTTATTAAGAATATTTATCAGGACTTTCTCTAAAGAAAGTGGCCAGAGCTACCATCTGATGAGTCCTCCAACTTCTCATCAATACAGGTATAAAACTTTAGTTGACCTGTTTTTCTTATTGTTCATTTATTTTGCAAATCTTCTATCCTAGTTCACATCCTTGAATTTTACCAGGATTTTATATCAGTGCCATTGTTGGGGTTTCTGTCCTGCTAGTTCCCATAATCGTTAAGTCCCAAAGAAATCACGCAGAGGTCTATATTAGTTATAAAGTGATTGGCTCATTTCCTCTTATTATTAATAATAATGCTTCTTATTAACTCTTATAACTTATATTAGCCCATTATTCTTGTCTATGCTAGCCACATGGCTCTGTACCTTTTTCAGGGAGGCAGTCACATCTTGCTTCTTCTTTGGCTGGGTCAAGACTGTAGGAAAAACTTTCCTCTTCCTAGAATTGTCCTGTTCTTCTTGACCACCTCTACTTCCTGCCTGGTTGTCTGGCCTATACTTCCTGCCTGGCTACTGACCAATAAGCATTTATTTCAAATATAATGGGCAGACTACAGGCCATTGCCCCACACCAAAGCGCTCTATCATTACCATGTGTTTCAATGTGCCTGAATTCAAATGTCTATACAATTTAGCTTTGAAAAAACAAAGAAACAATGCTTACTTTCTTTAAAAGACACATCAGGCTATCGCTTATATGTATGAATCAATCAACACTCAAAGAAGCCAGACTGTTATTTGACTCAGTCAAATGTTTCCTTTCCGTATTGATTAGAATAAGTTTTAATTTTTTTTTAATTTTTTTTATTTTTTTATTTATTGAGAAAAGGAAAAAAAAA
>NW_004949100.1:1559093-1576400 GCF_000317375.1 Microtus ochrogaster | reverse complement strand
CCTCCTCCCAACCCTTCTCCCCCTCCCCCCACTCCTCTCCCCCTATGGACTTATTATGGACTAATTTTAGCTGTAAGAATGAATATGATACCTGAGCTAATAGGCAAACCAGTTTATAATTAATATAGACTTCTATGTGTGTTTTGGGGACTGAATGGCTGTGGAATTGGGCAGAACAAAAACCTTAGTCAACAAATGGCGCCAAAGTGGACAACTGCATCCACATAAAACCTGAGAGAGCTTGGGAAGTAATTCTAGACACACAAAACAACAGCGTTAAACCTGCCTTTTTGGTAGCAGCATTTTCTCAGGTTGGTTCTGTTTGCTGGAGGCAAATGTGTCTCATTTAAGATAGGCTTCCTAACTCAGTTTTAGGTGTCAAAACCTTGCAGTTCTTTTAAGAGGACCTACTAGCAAATACTTAAATGACATTATATGAATAGTTAACAACAGACTTCTTGGTGGTGGCAGGGGCATTGAAATGTCATAGAGTTGTGGAAAGAAACATAGTTCCAGCCAGTACCTTTGCCATGAGACTAGACTCTCAGAAAGCTAAGGAATAGGGTAGATCTAGCCTACAAAGCCCTGGCTTTACTCCTAGTCATATCACTCAGCAGATTAAAGACTCATGTCAGAAAAAAAGAAATATAAAGTAGCGATAAATTTAGATGAAGAAAACCTCTAAATGCTTTAGAGTGTGTTAAAAAATAAATGTAGGCTTTGGAGAGAAAATTAAAAGGATAAAGTCATTAAAATAAAAAAGAAAAAGTTGGGTGTGGTGGCACTCATCATTAATCCCAATACTTGGTAGGCAGGCAGAGGCAGGCAGATCTCTGTGAGTTCATGGACAACCTGGTCTACATTGTCAGTGCCAAGACAGCCAAAGGTTCACAGAGAACCTTAGTTTTGTAAAATTAAAAATTAAAAATAAAAGAAATAGAGTTTAAAATAAATTCCTATAAAGATGGAAAATAAACACAGAGTCTGGATACTATATGTTATTGGGTTGTTTTTGAACTGTTTGAATGCTAAGGAAGGAACAACAGCTGCTAAAAGACATTTGATTATAAATGCTGCTGGATTAATCAAACATATATATTTTGAAAATGCCTTGGCTTCAAAACTTAAATCAAAAGATATGTATGTTACTTTGGAGAAGAGGTTTTGCTTTTGTTTTCACAGGAAATGAGAATCTGTGGATTCATTCTGGATTAAGAAAAGTCAGGTTTGATCAAGAAAGACCCCCTAAGGAATCTCAAATAAGAGCAGATGGCACAAATGATCTAATATTTTAGAAAGCCTCTATTGTAGTTTCTTCTGAGTTCTACAACCAGAACAGCCTCAAGATTCTGGCTGAGTTGATCAAATCTCACAGACTATTCAAGGACTTGACCATAATTCAAATTTTTTTTTAGGTCACCATAAGATTAACAGCATCCCCAATCAGCAGGAAGTAGTCTGGAAAATTATGCCCAATTTCCCACATTGTAGATTATGAATATTTTTCTTTGTTTAGAGTGTTGAATACAAGTTGTTATGGGTAATGGTAAAAAAAAAGCTAAACAAAGGAGATTCAATTCAGAGTTCTTGTTTTGAAAAACTGGGGGCAAGTATTATGGAGCAATGGTCTTATAACCTGTAAAGATTTGTCAGTTTTATTGGTTTAATAAAAATGCCTATTGGCTAGTAGCCAGGCAGGAAATATAGGTGAGGTGACCAGAACAGAATTCTGGGAAGAGGAAAGGCTGAGTCTGTAGTCGTCACCAGAAGCAGAGGACACAAGATGAGGATGTCTCATTGATAAAAGGCTCCAAGCCGGGCGGTGGTGGCGCACGCCTTTAATCCCAGCACTTGGGAGGCAGAGGCAGGCGGCGGATCTCTGTGAGTTCGAGACCAGCCTGGTCTTACAGAGCTAGTGCCAGGACAGGCTCCAAAGCCACAGAGAAACCCTGTCTTGAAAAACCAAAAAAAAAAAAAAAAAAAAAGGCTCCAAGCCACCTGACTAACACAGACAAAAATTATGGGCTAATTTAAGATATAAAAGTTAATAAGAAGCCTGAACTAATCAGCCAGCTAGTTTATAATTAATGTAGACCTTTGCATGTTTCTTTGGGACAAAATAACTATGGGACCAGGTGGGCCAGAAACCTCTGACAACAGGGAAGAGGAAGAGAAAGCAGAAAGATAGTAAGAGCTTGAGAGAGTATAAAACACCATGGAAAACATGTCGTCTTCCAGAAACAGAGGAATGGTGCACAAACTCACAGGTGCACAAATAAACTCACAGATGCTGCAATAGGAGGCACAGTACCTCAAAAGGTCCAGACAAAGTGGAGTTCCTGCACAGAGAGCAAGTGGTGGGTATGAACTCAAACCTTAAATTAGCAGCTGTCTCCAATTCACATCCACTTGCAAAAAAAAAAAAATTAGTTTTCTCTAATGAAGTTTCACTGGGAATATTAACCACACTAAAATGTAGGTACCTTCCCCAATAGTAGACAGCCAAGTCAAAATGAACTCAGTGTTATTATTGCAGACTTTTTGTCTTGTATTGTTTTGGTTGAGCATATTTTTGTCCCACTGCTCTCTTGCTTGCATATTTATGGTTTCCAATTTTGTGTTTTTATCCGTTTTATTTTTGCCTGTGGTATGTGTGTGTGTGTGTTTCTTGAGTCTTTTCTTTGTTTTTACTTTTTTAAAAGTTCTATTTTATTTGCTTTTTTGTTTGCCTGTTTGATTTTCAAGAACAGAAAACTGTGTGGACGTAGGTAGGTGGCGAGGTCATGGGAATCTTGGTGGTGATGGAGGAGTAGAAGCCATGATTAGAATATATTTTATTTAAAAATGGTTTTCTATAAAAGACATTAAATGGACATTTCTAGAAATAAACAGTTTATAAATGAAGAAAAAGAAGAAAGGGGAAATTGGAGGAGAAAGAAAGAGGGAGAGAAAAGGAGGGAAAGAGGGAGGGAGAAAGAGAGGGAACGAAGGAATAAGGTAGAGAGGGAGGGAACGAAGGAATAAGGTAGAGAGCGAGAGATAGAGAAAGAAAGGGAGAAAGAGAAAAGTCATGGCTTCCATTAGCAAGAACTTTTTTTACTCTTCTGCTTAATGAGATTTTATGGCCCTTTATATAACACTTACATTTTATCCCAACTGTGTTTCTGCTAGCCAATATCCCTTAGGAGAATCTAAACTATTTGCGAACAAGTATTATGTATATCACTTTACCATTCAATTCACTGAACCTTTGACTTAGTAGAGGCTCAATAAATGTTTATGAAACCAATAAATGTTGGCATAATTATTTCATGATTGCAATTTAATTGTAGAGTCCTATTCATGAAGAAATATTTAAATTTCAGTAAATATAAAATTGGACCTATGAAAAATATTAAAATAATAACCCAACTTCTCTTTTTAGAGACAATATAAGATATCAAAGGCATTACTAAACTGATTACCAGGAAATTTTCTATTCTCTTCACAGATACCATGTGCTCTTTTGACTGTTTCATACTTTGTTCTATCCTTTGTTTTTTTGTCTTATACATCTTTTGTTTGGATCTGATTTAGATTTTGCTTGCCTCCTCCACCTGGAAATACCCACAAAGTTGAAAGCAAAGGTGGGTTCTATAGGGACTCAACTGACCTTCTTATGTTCCTGGATCTCTGCTGTGCACATTTGATAATCAAATATTTTAAAAATAAGTTGAAGTTGTCAATTTATTTCAATATTGAAAAGTTATTTTAAGGTAGGAATGGCCTCTGTTAGGCAGGGAGTGTAAATCCTTGTGGGTGTATATGTTTTTTTGTTATCAAGGAGCTGTGTGTGATACCTAGAGCTCCCCACAAAGAAAATGAATTCAAAATTCTCTCTCTCTCTCTCTCTCTCTCTCTCTGTCTCTCTCCCTCTCTCACTCCTTTCTCTTTTTTCCTTCCAAAATTTAAGATAAAAGTAACAACTAACTGAAACTATAAATACAATTGATGAAGTACAGACATTATACAGAAAACATTTAATAAATATATGATGTGAAACACATACAGAACTGCTTATGGAAGTCACAAGTAGTTCAATTTATGTAGTTCAATTATTTGAGTGGATTTTTCAATAAAGTATAGGCATCAGATACTAGATTGACTGAATAATCCTTAGGTACTGTCTTCCGACTTAATATTGAAAAACATTTTGCAACACAAGTAGGAATGTATAGAAATAGATATGCAGAATATAATTAGACATGAAATCAAAGATGTACAATCCAAGTATGATTATGATATACAAAGTTGTTTCTTCTATGTGTTATTTCATTAAAAACATTTTTGGAGCAAACCAAACAATATTTCTTCATAAAGCAGACATTGAGATAGCTTATTTCAAACTAATTTTTAAAACTTTCTACTCTAAGTCCTATGTGTTTCTTATTTTTCTTCTTCAACTTTATATTATAGCATAAATCATTTAAAAACATTTCAAATGTACAATTGGAATGTGAAATATAGAAGAATTATGCAGCAATTGCTAAATGCCACCATAAAATAAAAAGGTAGAAATGTGAATCTGAAAAAGAACTGTACTCAAATGCAGTTGTTTAAAGTTTTACACATTAAGCACAGAATTATGAGTTATCAGTCATTCCTAAAAGGTGCGTTTTATTTGAAATACTAAAACATGTTCTGTAAGAGACAGTAATTTCAACTAACTTAATGCTTCAATACATAGAAACCATAATGATTGTGAAGGGTAAAAAACTGCTATTTTACTGTTACCAAGAGTTTCTCATGCTTAAAGTGGAATCTAGAGTTTATGAAGTTGGAAAAGTGGCAAATGTGGAATTTATGACACATTCTATATCTGTGGTTAACAGTGGATTTCTGGTTGAGATGTACTGACTTTCTTCTTCTGAATCATAAAGAAATCGACTTACTTAGATGTGAAACAATACAACAAACCTTATTAAAAGCCAGGAGGCTCAGGGGTCAGTAGCTTTCTATGATTTGTTAGTTTCCTTCCACTTCCACAGTAGACAGTGGGAATTGGCTTTTAGGAATACAAACAGACTTTGATCACAAACCAAGTGATTCTTTGCTCTCTCTGTGTGTGTTTGTTGTTTTTGTTGTAGTTTATATCTTTTTTTCCTTTTTATTTATTCTTCCTTCATGTAATATATCCTGACCACAGTTTTCCCTCCCTCCAACCCTCCCAGCCAAGCCCCCCATCCCCAGATCAGTTGGTCCTCCATTTCCCTTCTCCCAGGGATACTCACAGTGGTAACAAATAAACATAGCAAAATGAGATACAAGACTAGGCACAAATCTTCAAATCAAGACTGGACTAGGCAGCTTTGTTGAAGGAAACGTTTCTAAGTGCATGTAATAAGGCGAGAGTCACACTAACTCCCACTATGAGGAGTCCCACAAAAACTCCAAGCTAACCAAACATGGTATAAATACAGACGACATAACAGAGACACTTGCAGCTTCTGAGATTGCCAGTACAGTCTCTTTGAGCAGCTATGAGCCCTATTTAGTTGATTCTGTGGTCTGAGTTTTCATGGAGTCCCTGACCCCCTGGTTCCTGGCTCCTACAAGCCTTCTCTACTTCTCTGGGTTTCTCTGAGTTTCAGTTACTGTTTGGGTGTGGTCTCTGTGTTTACTCCCATCAGCTACCAGAGAAAGTCTCTCTGATGACAACTGGGCTATATACCGACCTGTAAGTCCAGCAGAATATCATTAATATCATTAGCAATCTTGTTTTTTTCTTCCTTTCTTTTCCAGTTGTGTTTGGATCTACCCTATGTCTCTGGGTTATCCACCTTCTGATTCCTGACCATGCAGGCAGTGTTGGGCATGGGTTCTCTCTCATGGTTTTGGCCACAAGTTAGACCAGTCATTGGTTTACCCATATGCTCTGAGTTACAATTGCCCCAGTGCATCTTTCAGGCAGGACAGGTTGTGGGTCAAAGATGTTGCAGTTCGGTTGGTGTCCCGCTCCCATCACTGGATGTCTTGCCAGATTACAGATTACGGAAACTGGCTGTTTCCAGTTCCGTATTCTCTATTACTAGGAGCCCTCGCTAGGGTCAGCCTCCTAGGTTCCAGGAATTTTCCACTGCATTAGGTTTCCACATTACCCCCCAAGCCTCCTAGTTACAGTTGCCTCTTTCAATAAAAAAAAAAAAAGTCCTAGAAATAGCTACATTTTTAAGGGCACACAGCAGCAATGTTTAAGATTTCCTTTCTGTCATTGTACTTACTTCTATTAGACTCAAAAGTTAATAAGGTTTTATTAATATTAGAATACACCACTGTCTGTGTCTTTAAGGAATCAATAAAGAATCACTCTTTAGAATAGTTCTTTTCCTGGAATAGTGGAGATGTGTCTGCCAGACAGAAAAAGGTAAAGAACTAAAGAATATTCTGGAAGAATTCCACAGTAAGTTGTGACAAAAGAAAATCAGAATTGACTTGTTGGACTACAGCACTGTTTTTCATAAAACTTTTTAAACAGAAATGATTTGTTTTCATTTTTGGAAACAGAATTGCATCCCTTTCCTTTTCTTTTCTCCAATTCATCAAAGCTACCCTCACTCAAACCCCTCCCATGTCTCCTACTCCCAAGTTGATAGCCTCTTTTTCTCTGATTGCTTCTATTATGAGAGTGCCCATAGGCACAGAAAACTATGCAAATATAACTTTCTGAGTCTATTTTTGTTGTTTATATGTATGCTGACCACTCTGTTGGACTACCAATTTGAGGTTTCATCTTAGTGAAAGGATAAATATTCATCTGCCATCAATCAATAATTGCCTTTATTATTTTGCCTAGGGATGAAACCCCATGAAATTTTTCTTCATTCCCCATTAATGTGGCCATATCTATTGTTCTGGGTTTGATTATGTAGCCATTACAGATTTTGCAGTCTTTCTGCACCTCATCCAAGATGTCCTCTGAATCACAGATTCAGAAACAGTGGCATGGATGCATTTGTTGAATTTTTAAATAAGGAGACCTAGACAAAATTTTCTTTTAAACATTAGGATTTGAGGCTTTAACAATATTACTTTTGAAGTGCAAAAAGATAAACTACTCAGGTTGATAAGTGTGGAAAGCATGAACCTGGATATATAACACATATTATATGTCCAATTAATTTATATTCACAAGTGTCCATGCATTTTAAAATAAATTATACTTCAAGTGTTATCTTTGATATTTAAATTACAAAATTGGAAATTTTTCTCATAGAGAAATATGCATAGATATAATTCACACTAGATTATTCAAGAGCTGCTTTCCCGTACTGATTCATTTTTAGCCTTTCCATTTGGACCAAATTGTTACCTTTTATGTTTCCATAATCTACTGCTTCCATATAAAGCTTATTGACTCAGCATGGGCTAAGACAGGATCTTGATTGCAAATCAGTAGTTCTTTTGTATTTAAAATGTTTATTGACAGAGAGGAAAATGTTTTGTCCTGTGACTCACTTTCATCTTATCATAGAGCATTTTTTTCCTTACCTCCACAGTGCCTACCTGTTGAGGTTTCATAACCTCAACATGTAGGTAAATATAAAATGATGGCAAAATTGGCTCTGGTGAAACTTTGAACACTGGGAGTAGCATTCAAAATAAACCTTGGCTTTTCTTAAGAGTACAGAGAGAAATTAGGCAGATGGGAGCATCTTGCTAGCATTCACAACCCACACCATTATCATTAATAAAAATATAAGGAAAAGGTTGTCATTGAGAAGCTCCTGAAGTCACAGTCACATAAACAGCTGAATGAGCAAAGGATTATTGCTAGAAGTGAAAGAGGATATCAAACTCTAAGTACTTGCCTAATGTTACCTAGAAGATTTTAAAAATGTGTTCTTTGAAGTATGCTTTGATACAGCTATAATTTTATATTATAAATTTGGGTTTTAATTTTTAACAAAGAATGATTATTAGAATATTCCTTATTTACATTATTCTAAAGTGAATAATATTTCCTAACAATTTTAATTGCTTCATTGTAATTATTGTCAAGGTTAACTTTAAATTATTTTCTATTAAAAACTTTCTTTAGAACTGCAACAAAAATGATCATTGACTTCAATTCACAGAGCTTAATCTTATATCTATGATATTGATTATTTAAATGATCATTGATGTTAAAGTTTCTATAAGACAATAATATACTCAGTTAGTTATAATCTTATCCCATGTGTATATGAATATGAAATATTGAAAAAAAATCTATAATTACTAAACATTTCATGGCTTTAAAATCTCCAAAAGCAAAGTAGAGCAAATGAGAGGCATTCGTGCAAAGACTACTTTATTTAAGAGAAAGTGATCAATAAACAAAATTATTATTATTTTTAATTTTATCATTACTGTGCTTTTTAATCATAAAGAGAATATACACAATTGTTAGCAATTCTCTACGACAATAGTTATCTTAGATTTCAGACTATATGTATTAAATTATTAGAATAATATCACATAAAAAGAAAATATTCTTTGACTTAAAATTTTATTAATTGACCTTTGAGTGTGTATACTAAAAACCAGTAAGATGAGGGAAATTAAAATTTAATTACATTTTCTTTTAAAATTATTTTGCTTTTTTGTACAAAATGCATGCAAAAAGAGTTCATAATTGTAATTATTCTAATTTGCATAAGGTTTTCTATTTTTACTGTGAATAATATATCTCATGCACTCAATTATTCAAAGGTTAATTCTCTACCTACTTTTATATTTATGTTTTATTGTCTCAAGTTCAAAATAGATCAATATTGTTTTGTTAACGCTACGCATAAAAACAGTATTTTTTTATTACAGAAACAATGTTCTTACAATACTTTTTTCAACTGACTGTACAGACAAAACTCATTGCAGACTCGAATAGAGTAATTACATTTTGAACTCTGTGCTGCACAGTAGAATTGAGCAATGATTCTGTAAAATATTAGTTAAGGTAAATCGGGAAACTTATAAAATATTTCAATAACATGTAACATTGATTTGTTTTTAATTTTTTGCCTAACATAGGATGTTTATAATAATCTTACTCAAATTTCATATTGCTTTGATCCTATCTTAATTGAAAAAATATTTTCAATTTTTTATAAATATGATTAAAAACTATGATTAAAAACATTCAATGTGTTTTTAAAATGTTTTCTCAGATTCATGAATTTTTATCTAAAAGTAATTCCCTTAATAGATGTATTTCTTATCACAATTGGATAGAATTTCCTAGTTTCAGTGAAGATGAGACTGGTGTAGTGATTTGAAAAAGAAAACTCTTCCATAATGTTGAGCATTTATAGTATTTGGCTCCAGTTAATGGCACATTAGGTAGGAGATTTAGGTGCTGCAGCCTTGCTGAAAGAAGTACACTGAGAGAGGCTGGCTCTGAAATTTAAGAAACCTCATGTGTTTCCACTTTTCTGTCTCTGTTTCGGGCTTATCATTCAAGATTTGAGCTCTCAGTTTCTTTTTCCCGTTACCATGCCTTGCGACTATGCCCTGCCACCTGCTTCCATGTTGTCTCAGCGATTATTGACCTTAACCCTCTGGAACCATATTCCAAATGCACTCTTTATTCTATACATTATTGTGCTCATGGTGTTTTATCACAGAAACAGAAAAACAACTACGGCATCTGGTCTCTGATATAAAACTGGACACATTATCTCCATTGTGTGTTTCTGCTTTGTTTTCATGATGAGATACAAACAGATTTTAGTGCTACTTAACAAGAGCCCTGAACACATCCATCTTATGCACCAACCAACTGAGCTGTCACCAAACTCAGTTCATTTCTTAACTTTGTTAAGAAGTAAATGATCACTACTCTATGGGCTGGACATCAGGCTGTATACATCTTTAAACATTGGAAGCAAATGGACCAAATACATGTAGATTCAACAATGAGTTTGTAGGGCTTAAAGACAGGCAAGCACAGATGATGGGCTAGCTTAAAATAGGTGATTGTCTTCCTCGAAGAAGAAATTGCACCAGAAAAGAAGGGTGAAGATGGTTGTTAGGTTCCTTTATTACAATAAATCTTCAGCAGCTTTATTGCCAGTCATCTGAGAGGTTGGGAAAGCAACACAGTATGACCACACATATAAAGAAATCTGAGGAATCAGAAATGTGTCATTAATTCTTATTTTGTTTCCAAGAGTGATAGATTTCATGTGCCATTACAAAATCAAAGCATATAATCTATTTTTGCAAAAACAAGTATATTAAAATCAAGCTTATATTCACATTAGCAATAGCTGATTCAGATTAATTATACATATTCCATATATAGTACAATAGTATCACTTAACTCAGAGTGAGAGCCTTTGTGTGCTTTCAACTTCAGAACATTAATTAAAGTTTTAATTGCTGGTCTACGAGAAATGAAAAGGTAGAACTAAAAGCCTAGAAGAAGAATGAAAAATAGTTAATATAATTACACTAGAATATTTATTTTAAAAGAAACAATAGTACAATGATCCACAATGCCATTTTTTTGTACTTATGAACACTCAACATTATATATCTGAGACAAAGTAGATAAAACTAAGCCCTAAAGAAATGAATCCTTTTGGTCTCACTTCTGATGCTTATTATAAAACATTATTTTTTTCTCATTGTC
Organism: Microtus ochrogaster; assembly: GCF_000317375.1. Lineage (NCBI taxonomy): Eukaryota > Metazoa > Chordata > Mammalia > Rodentia > Cricetidae > Microtus > Microtus ochrogaster. The sequence goes on along the minus strand of NW_004949100.1, from coordinate 1,565,749 downwards.
TCAAAAAGCAACTTTTTTAAGTTTTATCTATTATTTTTTTTTAAATTTATTTATTGATTTCTACCTCCTCCTCTCCTCCCATTTCCCTACCGCTCCCCCCACTCCCACTCCCTCTTCCTCTCCGTTTCTAAGAGCAGTCAGGGTTCCCTGCCCTGTGGGAGGTCCAAGGTCCTCCCCACTCCATCCAGGTCTAGGAAGGTGAGCATCCAAACAGACTAAGCTCCAAAAAAGCCAGTACATGCAGTAGAATCAAAACCCAGTGCTGCCGGGTGGTGGTGGCGCACACCTTTAATCCCAGCACTCGGGAGGCAGAGGCAGGCGGATCTCTGTGAGTTCGAGACCAGCCTGGTCTACAGAGCTAGTTCCAGGATAGGCTGCAAAACCACAGAGAAACCAGTGCTATTATCATTAGCTTCTCAGTCAGCCCTCATTGTCAGCAACATTCAGATAGTCTGTTTTGATCACATGCTCGTTCAGACCCAGTCCGGCTGGCCTTGGTGAGCTCCCATTAGATCAGTCTCACCATCTCCGTGGGTGGGCACACTCCTCTCTGTCCTGATTTCCTTGCTCATGTTCTCCCTCCTTCTGCTCTTCATCTGGACCTTGGAAGCTCAGTCCAGTGCTCGAATGTGGGTCTCTGTCTCTATCTCCATCGATCGACAGATGAAAGTTCTATGCTGATATGCAAGATATTCATCAGTGTGGCTATGGGATAAGGCCAGTTCAGGCTCCCTCTCCTCGGCTTCCAGGGCCCTAGCTGGGGACATCTCCTTGGACACCTGGGAACCCCTCTAGAGCCAATGGATATTGGAAGTTCAAAAAGCAACTTTTAAACCCTCTAATATGTTAAGTACTTGAGAGTTTCTAAGAAGTCTTTCCGTATTTACCAACAACCTTCTTGTTAACAAAGACTACACTTTTATTTTTCTGCATCCCATGATTCAAATAATCAGACAAAAACTATATTAATTACAACACTGTTTGGTCAATGTTTCAGGCATATTCCTAGTTAGCTCTTACATCTTAAATGAACCCATATCTATTAATCTATGCATCACCACTAGGTTGTGGGTTACTGATAATGTTCTGGCATCTTTCTCCTTGGCAGCTACATGGTGTGTGACTGACTCTGCCTTCTTTCTCCCTGTATTCAGATTAGTTTTCCAGCCTACTTATTTTCTGTCCTGCCATAGACCAAAGCAGTTTCTTTAATAACCAATGGTAATAAAACATATTCATAGCATACAGAGGGGATTCCCACATCACCTATTTCCATTAGAGATGAAAACACTAAACACAACATCAAGTAATTATTAATCTATGAAATTAGCTATATTTTTATGTGTTTCTTCTTCTAAATTTTTCCATACCTCTTAAACATACATAATTTTGAATACTATATGTTTCTTTGTTTATTGATTCATCTGATGTGTACATTTCCCTAAAAAATAGCAAATATGTTGAACACTTTTTAAAGTGTATCTGGGACACTTGGGATTCTTCTGTTGAGAATTCTGTTTAAATCTGTACCCCATTTTAATGGGTTTAGTAGGAATTTTGATGTCTAGTTTCTTGAGTTCTTTATATATTTTGGATATTAGTCCTCTGACAAATGTGAAACTGATGAAGATCTTTTTATATTCTGTAGGCTTCCTCTGAGTCTTATAGACAGTCTCCTTTGCCTTACAGAACTTTTCAGTTTCATGAGGTCCCATTTATTTATTGTCAATCTCAGTGTCTGTTCTACTGGAAGTTATGTTTAGGAAGTGATCTCCTGTGCTAGTGTCCTCAAGGCTCTGTCCCACATTCCCTTCTATCTCATTTAGTGTAATTGGATTTATATTGAGATTTTTGATTCACTTGGACTTGAATTTTGTGAAGGGTGTTAGATATGAATCTATTTGCATTCTCCTACATGCTGGCATCCAGTTATGACAGCACCTTTTATTGAAGATACTTTCTTTTTCCGTTGTATATTTTTAGTTTCATTGTTAAAAATCAGGTGTTCATAGGTGTGTGGGTTTATGTCAGGGTCTTCTGTAGTAAGGAGGTCACTTGTTCATCCTAGACTCCAAGAAACAAAATAATCACTCAGAAATGATATTATTTAAAACACTGCTTGGTTCATTAGCTCTAGCTTCTTATTGGCTAACTTTTACATCTTAATTTAACCCATTTCTTTTAATCTGTGTATTGCTACTTGGCTGTGGCTTACCAGCTAAAGTTCCATCTGGCTCCGGAAGGCCAACATGGCCTCTCTCTGACTCTGCCCTACTTTCTCCCAGCATAGAGCCACGCTTTCACTGCCTAGTTCTGTTCTTCCCTGCTATAGGCTCAAAGAAGTTCTTCATTCATTAACCAATAAATCAACACATAGACAGAAGGACCTTCCACACCAGTCTTCAGTTTGGTTCCATAGATCCACAAGTCTGTTTTTATGCTGATACCAAGACGTTTTTATTGCTATAGCTCTATAAGCTAAATAGAGCTTGAAGGGAGGAATTTTTATACCTCCATAAGTCCCTTTAATGCACAGTATTGTTTTAGCTCTCCTTCTTTTATATGAAACTTAGTATTGTTCTTTTGAGTTTTGTCAAGAATTATGTTGAATTTTGATGGGGATTGCATTGAGTCTGTAGATTACTTTTGGTAAGATTGCCATTCTTATTGTGTTGTTCTTACTTCTCCAAGAGCATGGGACATATTTCCATTTCCCATTTTTTTCCACAAAGACTTAAAAATCTTGTCATAGAGGTCTTTTACTTGTTTGATTATAGCTACCTCAAGAAATTTATATTATCTGTGGTTATTGTAAAAGGTTTTATTTCTCTTTTTAGTCTATTTATCATCAGAATATATGAGAGAGCTGCACCAGACCCAGTAATACCACTCTTGGGTATATACCCAAAGGGTGCTCAACCATACCACAAGGACACTTGCACAACTGTCTTCATAGTAGCATTATTTGTAATAGCCAGAACCTGAAAATAGCCTAGATGCTCCTCAACCCAAGAATGGATAAAGAAAATGTACTATACCTACACAATGGATTATTACTCAGTAGAAAAAAATACAGTAACATAATAAAATTTGCAGTTAAATTGCAGTTAAATGGAACTGGAAAATATTTTCTTCAGTGAGATAACCCAGACTCAGAAAAGCAAACATGATATGTACTCACTCATAGGTGGATATTAGACATAAAACAAAAAAAATAACCAGGCTATGATCCTCAGCCCCGTAGAAGTTAAGTAACAAGGAGGACCTTACAAGGGACACATGGATCTCCTTGGTAAGGGAAATAGATGAGATGTCCTGAGTAAACTGGAAGTGGGGGGGGTAGAGGGAAAGGGATAAGGGAATGGGAATATAAGGGATTAGAATCATCAAATTGGGGGTGGGATGGAGGGGGAGAGTAATAAAAGAGATATCTTGATAGAAAGGGCAAGAATCTTGGTGCCAGGCAAACTCACAGGAACCAACAAGGATGACCCAGCTAAGACTACTAGCAATAGCCAAGAAGGGGCCTGAACCAAACTTATCTGTCAGACTTGTGATTACCCTAATTGTCATCAAAAATCTTCATCCAGTACCTAATGGAGTAAATGCAGAGTTCCAAGAGTCCAATGAAGAGAAGGTGGAGGGATTTTATGAGCAATGGGGGAGGGCAGGTCATGTCCATGGGAAACCCACAGAGACAGCTGACCTGAGCTTGTGGGAACTCCCAGACTTTGGACAAATATCTAGTGAATTGGCCCGAGGCTGAACTATATACACTGTCTGCATCTGTGTGACATGTAGTTTGGTCTTTTGTGGGGCCCCTAGCAGTGGTACAAGGACCAGTCTGTGATGCATGCACTGGCTCTTTGGAACCTATTACCTAGGGTGGGATGCCTTGCTCAGCCTTGATGCATTGTGGAAAAGCTTGGCCCTGCCTCATCTTGATCGGCCATGCTTTGCTGATTCCCATGGGAGGGCTTACACCATCTGAATGAAGACAGAGGAGTGTATGGGGGGAATAGAAGGGAAGTGGGGGAAAAAAGAGGAGGAGAAAGGGAAGAGTGTAGTTGGTATGGAGAATAAATTTTAAAAAGATAACTAAAAATAAAAAATTTGTCAATATGACAAGGTCACATGAGCGAGGGTCCACAAGTGCTCAATTATTATTTATGGCTTCATTTGTTCAAATCAAAAAAGGAAAACTTTAATGAATAGTCTGACTTATTTCATATTTTTATTGACTGATTTAAATTATGCAATTTTTTCTTTGTGCATGCTTCCTCCCAAAATTCATCTGAGTTTAATTATATTCACATCTAATTTTGCATAGATATAACAATAAGTAGAGGATCCTTCCTAGTATTTCAGTTATACAACGCATTGCCTTATTTCCATGTGTTCAAAGCCAGATTAGTCCATCTCTTTATTTCAGGGTGTGTTCTGGGATATATTTTAATTAACATGAGAGATTGCAAAGATGGAGTAAAGTGTTTTCAGTATTTCACAGGCATATGTTCAGCTTGGTGTTGATGAGGATTCTAGTTTGTTCAGGGATGAGTATGTGCATAGCCTAAACCAACAAAATCCTAGTGTGCTAAGCCATTCCCCTTGCTGGCCTTACTAGCAAGCATCTGTTTATGTAATCAAGGAATAACTCGGCTTAAGGAAATGCAATCACCTGCTAAATGTTATCCAAATGCATTTAATCTAAATAAAACAAAAGCAAATGCCATCACTTTAAATCAAATGATTCCTTTTATTCTGATTGCAAATAAACATTCTTTTGCAAAGGATTTTCAGCTATTTTCTAGCCAAGAATTCAAGATTCAAAATAAGTAGATAGAATGGTACTTCCTTTTTTTTTTTAAAAAAAAGTCAGATTTGTTAATCTCTTTGCTATTATCCCAAAGCTTTTGTGCTTTTTTTTCTTGCAGTTTTACGTGCTGCAGTTTAGCTGTGAGTGAAGTTTTCTGATTCCATATTTCTTTGGAGTTTTTAATAGTATTTTTGACTAATTTTATAAATATAGTAATTTGAATTCAGTATTGTGGTGATTGTTTATAGTTGAATTAGACTGAAGATAATGGAAATGTCTTTTATAAAAAAGTATCATTTTATTAAGCTGAAGGCGGGCTTTGTTCATTTGATAACTTTTTGACATTGAGACTGCCAAGAAGATGGATTTGTATTTTGAGTGCTTTGAAGTTGGAACAATTTTTAAAAGGGAAATTTCAAATGTCTCATTGAAACACAGAAAATTCCTTCATTGCCTGAAGCAGATAAAGAAAAAAAAATCTGACTCATTTAAGTTCTACTTTTAAAGCTATTTTAAATTTGTAATCATGGAGTATTCATATGTCAGGAACTTTAAGGTGTAGTAATATGATTAACTGAAAACTAAAGCATGAATATTATTAAAATAGCAACATTTTCATTGGTTTTTAACTGCTTCCACACTGTTCTTAAACTGAAGTTTTAGAAACTAATTTTACAAGGGTGATAGTTTATTCATGTAAAATTACTCCTAGAGTGTTTTTTTAAATCTTTTGATACTTCTCTCTTAATGTTTTACATAAGAAAGCAAGGTAGAGGCAATGCTCATAACTCATTTGAATAAATACAAGTTTCCAAAGAAGACACCTGAATGAGAATGAGTGGATGGTTTACCTGCTTGCACTTATAGAATCATCACTGTCCTGATCTCTGGGTGCTATAAACAGCACTGACAGACTGGGATACAAAACATATATCCAACTTTACACAGGAAATAAAAGTTTCTTTTTTCTTTTTGTAAATAGTCTTCTGGATCCCCAAAGCACTAGCCATCATAAAAATCCAGAATAAACCCTCCCTTGAATGACCACTGTGTAGCCTTCCTCTGGAGGCTCATAAGCAGTAAGAAAAAAATGTCAGGCAAAATTGATCTCACTGCATATGACTTCTGACTTTATACTCCACCTACTATGATTTTGGCTGGAACAACACCAGGACCTAATGAAATGGTTTATGAATTATACATGAAGTACACAGCATTTGCCGAAATTTCATTGAAAACAATATATCAAAATCTAGTTTCATAATCTCATACTTATATATTTAAAAGCTCCCTATTGGTTTAGTACAAGCACAAAAATATAGTTGTACAAAGTATGAAATTATATCTTTATATGTTAACCTTAGGTATACAGAAATAGTTTAATCTCCATATCTCTGTTCATTCATACAACTTTGTTGTTATTGAAACAAGGAAATGTTAAAACAAAACAAAAAATACTTTATGTCCTTAATTTGTGAATAAATATTTTTTTTCTGTTAGATACACTAAAGACTTTATTATCTCCTACCTGATGTCTGTTAAGGTAAGGAAAAACTGAGGTTACTTCACAGTTCATTCTTTATGATCACATGCTGTGAAGACTGTAGTGGGATCTGATGTCAGGACAGAAATTGATCTGTCCACTTCTGAAAATGCTTAAATATAGACTAGGAAGGAGGCTTATTGGCGGCGGTTTCTGTCCTGCCTGATCCTGCAGCTGTTCAGTCCCAAAGAAATACACAGAAGTCTACATTAATTATAAGCTGGTTGCTCTATTAGCTCAGGATTCTTATTAACTCTTACATCTTAAATTGGCCCATAATTCTTGTCTGTGTTAGAC
>NW_004949100.1:1528134-1558825 GCF_000317375.1 Microtus ochrogaster | reverse complement strand
GATATTAGAAATGGGCTAGTCCAGGTGTGAGAGTTAGCCGTGAAAAGGCTAGATGTAATGGGCCAAGCGGTGTTCAAAAGAATACAGTTTCCATGTAATTATTTCGGGGCATAAGCTAAGCTAGCCATGTGGGTGGCCGGGTGCCGGGGATGCAGCCCCTGCAACTCATACTTCAACACTGACTTTTTCCTCTTTCTAGAATTCTCTTGTTCTGGTTGTACCACTTCTACTTACTGCCTGGCTACTGGCCAATCGGTGGTTTATTAAAGCAATCCAACTGATGAATCTTTATAGGGTACAAGATTGTTGTTCTACAGCCCTTCCCCCCGTTTTTTTTTTTTTTTGTTGTTGTTGTTATTTGTGGGGTCTAATGGCTGGACATAGCACAGGCACTTTTTCTCTGTACTTTTACCAGATGTAGGTTTCAAAAAATCACCTGCCACTGAAAACAAATAAACAAACAAAAATCTGATAACTGAGAGAAGCACTAGAGATATGGATGTATAGAGCTGCTTAATAGTATATAAGTTAATAATATTAGTCATGCAGCACCTAAAGCATCTCCAACCATAGGCTCCTACCCAGATTTACAGTGCCATACTACATGACATTTTTTCCCCTGTAGAAGAGACCTTAAATCTGATGAGAAGTAAAACTCATAAAACTCACTCCACTATTGTACCCATTAGTACATCTCAGCACTACTGTTCTGACTGTAGCTCAGAGTATTTATTCTGCTACAAACTGAAGATGACTTTCTGCCTACCGCAGTTCACTTAGCACTTGATAGGTGAAAGCTAGTATGGGAAAATGTCCCTGATTGTAACAACTTGATTTTTCTATGACCTGTGACCTAAGTGTGGAGTCTTCAGCAACGGTGTCTTATCTTTAAATTTTGATAGGCAACATAAGCAATGATAATAGCCAGTATTGGTTGGAAGTCTATGGGATATTACTGACCAAAACCTTAAGGGAGTAACTCACAGTTGGCACTGGGATATTTGATTTGACAACCAATTTCTTCTGGAAAGATTAAAATTTTAATTTGAATATATATTTAGGAATCTTAAAAAATAGCAGATCATTTTTAAAATCCTCGAGTTTAGTTAAATCTCTTTCTAGTCTAGTCTCTACCAGATTTTCTCATAATATTATTTTACATATTTTTATCTCAAGAAAATACATTAAAAATGCCATTTCTCTATCCGTAGTTACATTTCTCTTAAGTACTGCATTTTTCTCCAGAATCAAATATTATTTAGAGTGGAGTCATCATCATTTTTACAGAATTTAATAGAGAAATGGGTTCCTTAGGCATTTATTGCAGTATCAGATACTATTAATATCTACGAGAAATTTCACTTTTTTATAAACTTTTCTATTACCTCCATTTACAAATGTTTATGCTTATGAAAGCAATCTGAAACAGGGTTGCTTATTTACTGTGTTCTACTGAATGTCTTTTTCCATTCATTGTGGTACCAGAAAGCATCCTTCTTCCTTGTTCATGTTCTAAAATTTATATTCTACAATTCATGCTAAAAGTACCATTTTCTCATTTTTTACTTTCTCTTTCTACTTTAATGGAATTTTTTTTTTTTAAAATTACTTTCTCTTTCTACTTTAATGGATTTTTTTTTTTAAAATAGACCCTAGTTTTTCACAAATGAAGATATCTAGGTTGAAGGGTAGTCACTTCTTTTTCCCTCCCATGTGATCTGAGTGCTCATGAAACTTAAAGTGATGTAACTCTTTGTCATCACAGTTGAGTAAGAGTCTTGCTGTGCCTTTGGGTAAACATGTCCACTAATAATTATAAAAGTTAAGTTACATCAAATAATCTTAACAGCTAAGTTATATCAATAAGATGGGAAGTCACAGGTCTCGTCCCATCCTCACCTATCACAATCTTTCCAATACTTGTTTCAAAATTTTCCGTAGATCTGGTAGGGAAGTTATAGATGTTCTCTCAATGACAGAACCATGAATTCTTGGTACTTTGAAAAACAATGGATCTCTGCAGCAACTGTTAGCTTTTGCATACCACAACTTCAAAGATATTGGCAAAACTTCAGCCAAGTTGACGAAAAAGAGAGGATCTATTTAAATTAATAAAATTAGAGATTAAAGGGGTCATATTTGAACAGGCATTGAAATGGTTGGGAAAAGTGAAAGGGGCATAGGGAACATGGCCCAGCAATTGCTCAAGAACACTAACAACAAGAGTGTGGTTACCCATGCACTGCACTGTAGCCAATTGAGGGTGGCTGGCACTGTGCTGTGAAGCCAGGAAGGCAGGAGACAGAAAAACAAAAAAGTTTGGAGGACTTGGCCTCTCATGTTAGTTGCCTCAAGCAGGTCAGTAGGGAATGGCTAGAGACAGCATGGCCTGTGGCCAGGCACAACAGACAAAGAGGGACCAGGACCTCCACGTCCCAGGTCCCTGGGTAGGTGACCAAGCAGTGAAGTGGGTCAGTATTCACTGAATTTCCCTCCCAATGCTATTCCTTGTTTCTGCCTCTTATTTCTCTCAAATTTCTGTTGCTTTCATTTAATAATTCTACTTCTCATGCTTCTACCCTGGAATGTATGAATTCCGTCAAGACTGGAACTTGACATCTGAAAATGCTCAGCTCCTTAGTATTTCAAGAGATGATACCCTGAATCTAAACAAAGAGAAAGTAGGAAGTTCACTTGAAGTAATTAGTAAAATTGAGGGCATCTTGAATACGAACCTGAGAAACATTAAGGCAAACAATAAGTTGAAACCTATGAGGATTTCATAATGGAGTCTTTTTCTGTATAGTAAGTCATGTACATTTTCTGTACAGCAAAACACATCACCATTTAACCAAATGACTACATAAAGACTGGCAGAATATTTACCTATTATATATCTGACAAATGTTTACTATTTAATATATACAAATAAAAACATGATTGCCAAAAAAAACCAACCTAATATTACAATGGGTTATAGACTAAACAGAGAGTTAGCAAAAGATGAAGCATTAATAGCTAAGAAAAGTTAAAAATAATATTCAAAATCATTAGCCATCAGGCAAAAGAAATTGATACTAATTTGAGGATTCATCTTAGTCATAATGGCCAAGATTAAGAAAATAAATGACAACAGATGAATGTGAGAATGTAGGGCAAGGGGATCCTTTAATTGTTATTGCCTGGAGTGCAAACTGGTACAGCCACTACTGAAATAAAGGTTCCACAAAATTATGAAAATAACTTTACCTTCAGATCCAGCTATAGAGCACATGAGCATATACTCAACAGACTCTCCATCTTACTAAACACATGCTTGTTCTTCCATGTTCATTTCTATTTATTCACAATACTCTGAAATTGGAAACAGCCTAGATGTCTATCAACTGATGAAGGAGATAATGAAAATGTGTTACATTCACATAATGGAATATTATTTTGATCTTAAGAAAAATGAAATCTGTGCAGGAAAATCTATAGGCCTATACTGAAGCATCTTGTTAGTGGCAATCAAGACCCAGAAACACAAACACTGTGCATTTTTATTTCTTATACGTAAATGTAGCTACTTGTACTGAGGGTGGTTTTTTTGTGTTAATTTGATACAAGCTGTAGACCTATTAGAAGACAAAGCATCACCTGCAGAAATACCTCATTGAGATCCAACTGAGAGGCTTCTTCTCATTTAGTGATCAATGGAGGAGGAACCATCCCATGCTGAGTAGTGCTCTGGGCTGCTGGTCCTTGGTGTTGTAAGGTAGGCTGAGCAAGCCAAGGGAAGCAAGCCAGTAAGCAGCACCACTCCATGGCTTTGGCAACAGCTCCTGCCTCCAGGATTTTACCCTGTTTGAGTTTCTGTCCTGCCTTCCTTCAGTGATGAACAGCAACGCCATAGTGTAAGTCAAATAAACTCTTTACCCCCCAATTTGCATTTTGGCCATTGTTTTTCAGAAAAGCAATAGAAACACCAACTAAGACACTCCAAAATTTAAGTAGGTGTATTTCAATTAGAATAGCAGCAGAGGTTATTGAGTGCTTAAGAGGTCAAGCAAGGAAAGGGTAACTTCCAAGGAAGATAAAAATGAAACATAGAGGTATAAGAGGGTAAAAAGGAAACAAGAATAGGAACATAGTAAGGAAAAACATAAGAAGGGATACCAAACACTATCAGCTTTCTGAAAAGTCATATGGATACTTGCTACTCTAGAAGCTTACTAAAATATATAAAAGGAATTGAAATGGAGTTACCATGTAATGGGAGAGAGAGTACTCCAACTGGACATCACATAAAACCAAGTAAAACCCTGAGTAGCAGGAATGGGTTACACCTTTTGTGTCATTATCTAAGGTAGTTCGAACATTATAGGCTATTGTTAATGCTATGTTCTCCTGTTCACAATCTGAATGGATGGCATGGCGTTACTGTTGACATCACTACTTTCTTTTGTCATGAGTATAGAGAAATCAAGTTGGTTCCATTACGGGTTAACAGTACTTATTCCTTTTTTCCTCTATTGCTGGAAGCCACCAGAAAATACCTGATTGAAAGGTATTATTTTCTTCTGATATTTATTCATTACCCATTTGAATTCTTTTCAATTAAAAAAATCTCTGAGAAATGACCTGATATTTCATCTCACATTCTCTTTCATGTATTATCCACGCTGCAATTCTATTGCATTGTAAATCCAAGGTACACAATCCACCAGATATCACACGTTCAAGCAGTTGGCTATAAACTTGATTTTTAAAACATAGGTTACAATTTTCTAAAACATATTTAATGTAAATTGGTATATTCTGACAAAGAAAATTCTCACCTAAAAGAAAATGTAACTTTTTTCCAGTTTCTGAGAGGAATTTATATTTTCCCTATATGTTTATAGACAGATTTCCTGATCTACGAGGCACTTCAGATTTTGTGTTCCTCGATTGGCATTTTCAATGTTTTATGTAATATTAAATCTTGCCTTGAGTTGGTACATTCTGATACAAGTTTTTATTGATCACTGAAAAAGTCTTCTAATTCCTAAATGTTAGTGTCAGATTAATATAAAAGGAACAAGGTAGCGACTAACTTGCCAACTCTGTAGTTCTTTCTATATAGAGAATTTATTTAAAATGATCGATGCATGCATGTGAATAACTTGTGTGTAATCCAAGATTTCTCAGTGGTAAAATGCTAACACTTGACAGAAAGCATATGAAAGATTTATGGTGTGAGCAGCCTGGCAGGTCCCACTGCAGACCATGGGCAGGAAACAATACACCATGCAGAAGGAGATAGGGTGCATAGTTTATTAAGGGGAGTGTGAAGGGGAGGAAGGGAAGAAAAGAGAGGGGCAGGGGAAGAGAAATAAGGAAAGACAGAGAGCTACCTCTTTAGAAGAACTACAGGGCAGGTGTGGGATTGAGGGGAGACAAGACCAGTTTGCTAGGAAGGGAGCGCTTGGGTGTAGGTGGGGCTTTTCTCTCAAAGGGACAGGCTACTTGTCTGGGTTCAGCCTGCCAGGTGACATAGAAGGGCAATATAATCTTAACAGCCTATATATAGGTTTTTTAAAATATTTGTAAAATTAAAGAAACTGTTACTCATTTCCTCAATTTAAATGCTGAACATAAAATAGATTTGGAGATGATTTATTTGTCGTTGGTAGCAGAATAACACATAATCCTCTTCTGTGCAACAACTATAAGGCATTCAAGAAAAGAACAAAAATAAGACAGTAATGAAATATAGAATGCAATTCAACAGAATAGTGAAACATGCTAAGTGATGGTAAAAATCCCCTTGACTGTTTCAGTTTATTTTCCCACAGAGTTTTAAAGTGTTACAGAAATGGAGATATTAATTGTACTAAGCTAAACTTCGTTTTTCTTTCAAATAAGCATACTGCTTCCAGGAACACAAATTGGAACACTTCAAAAATTTTATGCTAATCAGAAACTGTTTTGGAGTGTGTTCATCCCTGTTAGCCTTTTCATTTGATGGCATTGTAGTAAGGAAAATGAGTTTGCCATCTCCCTCTCAGCCTTCATCCCGGGTGATTTTGAAACTGGTTCTTAGAAAGATGATTGGCTCTTTGTGAGATGATCATTGATGTGCTTCTAGCCTTTGAGGAGAGGATGGGTCTTTCCAACCCTGATCCAGTCTGCCTCGTTGCCAAATCACTGTGGTGGAAAAACAAGGTGAAATAACAATCACAGGGTAAGAGCTAAATCATACTTGTGAAAAGAGGATAAAACAGTGTACCAATGGCTTCAGGGGCATGCTGCATTCTGCCATGGAAATTTCTTTCTGTCCACCCTAAAGGTCTTTGAACAGCTTCTCTTCAGCACTGTGGCAGACAGGGAGACATCAGGTCAGGTAGAATTTGCGCAGGTTAAAGAAAACAAGTTTTTTGGAAGCATCACCTAGGTTGAACGTGTTTTCAGTGTTGAACTGCTAGTGGCCAGAAAATGCCTGCATGAACATGGAGGCATTCTGAGGAGAGTAAATTGTAAGACTGCTCCCACTGACAGCCATGCAGAGACTCTGCAGGCAAACTTCTGGACGAGCTCCAGTCATTACACGTTTGGAAAGGGTTTCACACAAAGGTATTTTGTGCATGAATGGTCTGGAGGAATAGGTTTCTGGACCAACTGGTGTGTAGCTAATTTTGAAAAGTCAGTTTACCATAACAATTATTTTATGGGCTGTAGAGCAGATCTCATTAAAGAAGGGAGAGAATTGTAAATTAGAGCAGACAGAAACACATTAATATGCTTATTCCAGCTTTTCATAACATGACCCTTACAAACAGGACTAAGAAAACTTTATGCCGTTCTTTCTTTTTATTTAAAAATAAAGGGTAATGTTGAGTGGGGACTTTTAAGTATGCTTTATCTCAATTTTTTTATTTGATTATTATGAAACATCTATAGAATACTTATACATTTATTCCAAAACCTCCACAAAGGCATTCTAATTACTTCACCAGCTCACTCAATTATCATTACCTCTTTTGTTTTATAAAAATATTTTGAAAGTCTGATGTTTTAGTATTTTATTTCTCCAGTGGCCACCCGCTTTCTTCTAAAATCTGTTTGGAATTAAACTCCAGTTGCCCAAGGCTGTTCTTGATAGCTATTAGAGAAAATAAAATATGTATGGTCCACCGCCTATCATTCTTTAACAAAACTCAGTACTTTTTGGTTTCCACTTATGTAAAAAGATAGTCCTTTGGGCGCAGTTGGGGAAGGCGGAGGATTTAAAATATATATTCACTGCTGTTTCTTTTTTTATTATTCTGTATCAAACTTTCTCAGTCACATACAATTTTATTTGTAAATATAATATTTATGAAGCATGTACTGAGCAGCTCACCAGAGGTGACCACTCAGACACAGTGTATAGGAAATGGAAAGCCTTCATTCTAGCCAGCTTGGACTATAGTCATGTATGAGGAATCCAAATGCATAGTAGTTGGTTTTTAAAGGAAAGCCCACATTCTGGTATCTTACTGGCAGCTGTAGGGAGAAGATTTTGTGCAAGCAAGATGTTTAACAGAGGCTAAGAAAAGCAGTAAGTTGGAGGAGGATGTTCTTCACAAACAGACAGTTGAACAAATGCTAGGATAATTTTGCTGGGACATTTCAAACTTAGGTTCTTAGAATAGAATTGGGTAATTTTCCACGGGGCTTCCCACCAAGGACAGAAAATTTTAGTTAAACCTAAAATGGTCTCAGCAAGAACATAGGATGGAGCAACCTCTTCACTATCTTCTCTATTCACTAATTCTCCAAATCATAGAAGAGTTCAAAAGTTTTCTTATAAGTCCTCCTTATTTTATTCCCAAATTAGTTCCACAAATACTTAACTAGACATCAACATAGACTAGCTAGTGATATAGTCAAACATCTATTAGTTGAGCTAATGTTATATGAATGTGTTTCTAAAAAGAATTTACGAACAATTTATGATTAAACAATGTTTAAAATCTTAAGAAGGTGTACACAAATTGCTTTGGGGTTTCCTAAACTTTGAAAGGAACCTGTGTAAGTAAATGCTATGAAACTAAAGAATTTCACTGTCTTCAGGGAAAATTTGACTTTAAATTTATACAGGAAAATTGGTTTCAAGAACTAGAGACAAAGAAGGTACACTATAATACAATTCATAAACTTGTGACAGAGAAAGAAATGTTTCTTTTATGTCTATTAAACATAAAATTATGATTTATGTGTATCATGTGATACATTGATACATATTATTGTTTTGTGTTTAATAGAGAGAACTTACAAGTATACCTTCAAGTATTTATAATTTCTTTAAAAAATGGCAGAACATTTGTTCACCTTGTAAAGCTCTGTCTCTGCCTAATATGCCTTCTGATTTGTGTAATGAAGAGCTAAATCACCTATAGATAGGCAAGAGAAATTAGCTAGTACTTCCAGGCTGAGAGAGGGAAACTGAAAAAAGGAATCTAGACAGGATTTCACCAACAGACTCAAAACAAGCCAGATGTGTTTTACTAACAAGAGGTAACTGAGCAACATGGCAGAACTTAGATTAAAAATTATGGATTAATTAAGTTATAAGTGCTAGTTGGAAAAAAGGTTAAGCTAAGGCCAATCTTTTAGAAATAATAAAAGTTTCTGGTTCATTATTTGTGGGTTTGTTGTCCAAAGATAGTTGACAAGAAATTTTGCTGTAAGAACTCAAAATATTTCTTCTAGCATCATAATATATAATGGATAACATATATACATACATACATACATACATACATACACACACACACACATATTACTCATGACCTGTGATTGCTCTAAAATATAGCACAATTTTTTTACTCTTCCCTAATTATAATTTTAGTAAATTTGTCAGTCATCTTTCTTCAATGATCTTTCTTTTGTCTCTCTCATTTCTCTGCTTTTACCTCCATTTTGTTTCAGCTTTTATCAGGTTAAACTTTTAGTTTCTAAATATGAGTGAGACAATGTGATATTTATCTTTCTCTTTTAACTAATTTCACATAGCAATCCTTACCACCCAACATGTTGCCATGATCAAGTGACATGATCCTGTCATGTTTTCAAGTTAAATGCTGTTCTGCTAGGTATACAAATTATACAATATTTGTATTGACTAATCAGTTGATGGATACCTTGGTTGTATCATAGCAATGCAGTGTTCCTTAACACTTTGATTTAATTTACTTTGACTCCATACCAAAGAGTGATTTTTTTCAATGGCTTGAAAATTCTGTTTTGAATTATTTGAGGAATTCTTGAATTGTTTTCTAAAGTATCTTGATTAATTTTCATTCAGTAAGAAAATATGTAAAGAAATTTGATATTCAATTAACATGTTTTCCTAGGCTACTATGCCTGACCTTTCACTTTATTCAAATTTTTTAGTTGTTCTTTTCAGCAGTTTAAATGATGTCATCTGAGGCCCTATCCAAATTCTTACTTTTCTTATTATACCATATATTAGACAATCTCATGACAGCCTCAGTTAGAATCTAGCACAATTCAGTGTCAACTCTGTTCATTGGCAGCCGATCATAACACTCCATATTGCAAACTCTTAAGAAATAGAACTGTGTGCTATCTTCCAACTTCATAGCTATTTAAAATAAATTTTTGTTTAAATATGCATTGGAAAGAAGATATATTCATAATCATAAAAAGAGTGCTTTATGGTCTGTATCTCAATTCAGTACAGATTCTGGCTATCATTAAATTCCTCCAAAAAACATGAAAGTCTTCAAAGGTATGTAACAACGACATTTATAAATGTAATTCCTTGGATCCTGAGACAGTTTATTAAAGATATTTATTGTTGCTGCATTTTTGGTGATCACCTTGGTCAAAAACTACAACTTCTGTGGCAACAGAGTTTCGATGTCTTATGAAATTTACGCTGAACCTATAATGTTAATTGTGAGTGAAGTTAAGTCAGAAAGAACCAAAATTAACATATAAAATTTCATGTGTGAGTAGAACATATTCCAGCATTGAAGGACCTATGAAAGGAAACAAACTCACAAATCATAAAATCTACATGGTAAAATGCTAGAAAAAAACTACTTGTAACACCTCTTTGCACCTTTGCTTGCTTGCTTATCCAATAAGAAAGATTGGACATTGGCTTCCACCAGGCCCTTAGAATTGACTGTCCCTGGAGTAGTTACTGTCTGAGTTCCTGTCTGGTGGGCCCTGATCTTTAGGTCTTAGCCCCAAGGCACATCCCATATCTGATCCCCACCAAAAACCCTCAAAACCCCAGAGCCTTGACCCTGAATGTACCTGGAGAGGAGCCCTCAAAGCTGCATCAGTGACAACCAGAGGCACCGCCTCATCTGCACCTGTAAAAAAGCGATGATCACCTGAACCACAGACACCACCTGCAACCATTGGAGAAAAAGATGGGTGGATGACCTGTGTAAGAATACATTCAGCAATATAAGGAGCAATACAGTACCATCAGAAACTAGCAGTTCTAGATCAGCAAGGCTGGAAAATCCCAACACAGATGAACCAGAAGAATGCCTTTATAAAGACAATAGAGGCCTTTAATGAGAAAATGAAATCTCCTTAAAGAAATGGAGGAAACAAAATCTTGATAACATATACAGAAATAAAAAGTTTAATGTAAGTTTAATGTAAGTTTAATGTAAGTTTAATGTATACCTGGGTACTTCCATTAGTCTCCCTGAAATATTTGCTATTTTTGGTTGGCCATGTCTATTCATAGTCCATGTTTAAGCTTATTCTGCATAAAATAAAATTATATCATCACTAATAATTTAAAATTGTGTATATTGGGGAGGATGATATACATTTTTTCTCTTGTGCTTCAACATTCCTATATAGAAAGTTAGATTTTCTTCACCAATAAAACAAAGAATATCTTCATTTTTTGTTGTAGTGGGAGCGGCGGGGTTGCTTCCCACCATCCGGCTAGCTTTACCCGAAATAATTACATGGAAACTGTATTCTTTTAAACATTGTTTGGCGCATTAGTTCCAGCCTCTTATTGGCTAGCTCTTACATATTGATCTAACCCATTTTTAATAATCTGTGTAGCCCATGAGGTGGCTTACCAGGGAAGATCTTAACCTGTGTCTGTCTGAAGTGGGAGAACCATGGCGACTCCTTGACTCAGTTTCTTTCTCCTAGCATTTTGTTCTGTCTGCTCTGCCTACCTAATTTTTTGTCCTATCAGAAGCCAAGCAGTTTCTTTATTACTTAACCAATGAAAGCAACAGATAGAAAGATGACCCTCCTCCATCAATTTTTGAAAATGTGCATTGTTTTAAAACCTTCCTCTCATCTTGAGAAGAGGTGTGTTTACATTTCAGTCTCAATAGATGATTCCCTGGAACTGAATTTGAGGCAGTGTTGCTGGATATCATTACTTCGTGATTAAAATGTTCTTTACTAAATGATATGCTCACAATTTACTTATCACCTCTTCATTATCTCTCTCCACACTCATAGTTAACCAAACAACATTTCTGTATTTGTCCACTTCCTGATTTCTGTTTTCTGTGTCTTCTGTCTTCACAATTATTTCACATATAAATATTATTCATATATTATTTCATAATTTTATGTCTTCTAACATTTTTCATTAAAATCCTTGAATATCTTTGGCAACATTTGTATACACCTACAAACTTACCATCCAATTGTACATGTTATTGAATTCTCCTTAGAGAAAGGAAGGAATTATTGCATAAATGATATTTTGATGATAATCTTGACTGTCAATATAATTGAATAGGGAAGTCCCTATGAGATGCATAGGATACTACTTTAACAGGGTTTTAGAGGGCATTCTCAGAGAGACTTAACTCAGGGTCAAGAAATTCTCTGAATGACTTGACTATCATTAGCACAATTCAATTGGCTCAAGATGCAGATAAAATACAATGGGCTTATGGTATCAGATATTAACCCTTTCAAAGAGAATAGGCCTTAAATCCAGTCAGTAATCTGCTGCTAATACCAATGATAGTCATCCCATTATTGTATAAGCAAGCTCATCTTGTCCAACATTTCTGTAGTATTTTAGCAGGCAGCCTAGCAGGAAAGTTGGTATCACTTATGTCCAGCTATCTGCACACAACTTCTGGAAGTATAAAAACCACCCAGCAGGGAATTTCAGCTTGATTTCTTCACAAATTGAGATGAAGTGGTAAGAGATCTTCAGCAATTGAGCATTGCCCTCTAGTTTTTACATACAATCAACAGCAACAGAGAGCTTTATGATTTGTGGAGCCTCAGGACATTCCTTGGTCAATAGCTCTGAGCTGTTTGTAACTGATCCGTGGCAATGGAATTTTCATTCAACAAGCTTATGGCCTCTGAAAATGTCAGGTTTCCATCCATGTACTATGCCTTGATGATGTAAATCCTTTATCTGTTGTTTTAATTACGATTTTTCATTAAGATATTTCAAACATGATTTTAAGGTAGATTGAAAGATTATTATATCTGGTTGGTCACCTTGTACTGTATGTATATCAGTGTTTGTACAATGACTACCTTTGTCACTATCAATTGTTTGTATATATAACACTAACTTAGGCAAGATCATTGATGGTGACTTATTAGTATGCTTATGAGAGACCTGTGACAGTGTCCTCAAGGGTGAGGACATATTTGCATCCATTACTCATAGGCACAGGCCTTAAAGAGTTCACCTGACAGCTTTGCATATTAGGTCAATTTATGTCAGTGTCCAGAGGATCAATTTGTCAAGCCTGTAATAAGGAACAATCATCATATTTTTGGACAACATATAAAATATCAAGATATTTCACAAAGAAATGAAAGTGGCATTAACTCTTTTTAAACCTGTGATGTATCTCCTCTGCCCACACTTAATTTTTGGCCAATGAGGAGTTTTCAAGGGTGCCTAGGTTGAAATTATTCTATACTTTTGTAAGGAGATCTACTTCTTGATTTTATGTGGGTCTTCATAGGCTGTGGACTGCTACATGGTAAACTACCAGGTGTTCTCATTCTTGTCAAATTCTGTTCTATATTTTCTTCCACTTGTATTATCCCCACCATGACCATCTAGTGGTCTATATGTTCTGTATATATGTATGTTACTTTTATTGGTTAATGAACAAAGAAGCTGTCTTGGGCCTCCACATGACAGAATAGAGAAAGGTGTGGCAACCAGAGCAGGAGAATTTTGGAAGAGGAAAGTGTCAGTCTGCAGTCATCATCCAGACACTGAGGAAGCAAGATGAGAATACCTCACTGATAAAAGGTATCAAGATACATACATGGCTAACACAGACAAGAATTATGGGCTAAAGTAAGTTAAAAGAGTTAATAAGAAGCCAGAGCTAATAGGCTAACCAGTTTATAATTAATATAGACCTCTGTGTGTTTCTTTGGGCCCGAGTGGCTGAAGGCCTGGGAAAGACAGAAACCTCTGTCAACAACCCAGGATCTGTCAGATCTACTGGTCTTACACTGAGGCACCCATAAAGTGATGTATCTGAGTAGTACAACACTTAAGACAGGTCAGCACAGTCTCAGCATTAGGAATCTTATGATCATACTACTCTTAACTCATTCCATTGGTTATCTTTTAATCCCTTTTAAAGACTCGTTGTTTCCATGTTTATTTGGATTGATAGAGCTACATATTGTTATTTGATGCTTTTACTCATACTGTCATGGTACCATTCTCCTACAGGGGTGGGTAATGTCCCTCTCAGCACCTTGTCTGGTTTACCTGTTGATTCAATTACTGGTGGAAATTTAATGGTTTAAAAAAAAAAAAACACTGGTTCTAAGACCGCTACATTGTGTTATAAATGGGGCACATTACTGTACATAACACTCCTTGTTTGTAGAGTTTAATTTTGTACCATACCAAAAATGGTTTGCCCAGAGACCCTACAACTCACCTTTTACTAGATAAGATTTTTCTAAAGGTATTGGGGTGAAATTTGTCATGGAGTCTACCAGATGCAAAGCTTTACATATGTCCTGCAGTTACTGTTCTATTGGCTAATATGGATCTTCTACCCCTTTCTATCAATGGATTAAAACTCTATTGGAACTATTTGTTCAAATTATTTTGGCCATAGCCTTTTACTATAATCTTTTGACCTTTCTGTGATTTCTAAACCCAAAGATACTAGGGTAAGGGTATAAATCTGCTTACCCTGTATGACAGTGACCTTAGCTGGCTCAAAAATCCCCTGATCCTTTCTGTCCCAATCCTACTAAGCACTCTTCTTTTGTAGTAATACAGAGGATGGGCAAGTTGGGAGAAATAGTGAATGAAACTCATCCAGAGTCTCATGGTTCCCCCAAATATCTAAAACTCTTTTACATTTTTCAGGCCCAGACTTCTGTAAGATTTTTCTTAAATTCTGAGCCATCAAATAGTCTTGCTGAGCCTTAGTACATTCAAGATTTTTATACCTTACCTGGGTTTTGTACCGTGTGTGTGTGTTTGTGTGTGTGTGTGTATTTATCTTGTGTCCACATTCCCTTAAGTGCATCTATATGTCATTTAGATGCTTTGCTAAGTTTGCAAAACACTCAGCCTTTAGCATTATGTAATCCATGTAATGAAACATTTTTTTTTATAGAAAGCGTGTGGGATAATAAATCAAGGTCCTTGGCCACCATCATGTGACAAACATTAGGACTCTGAAAGTAACCTTAGGGAGTTCTCTGAAGGTTTAATGTTGACCATTACAAGTGAATGAAAATTGGTGTTTGGATATAGCAGTCAAAATGTATTAGTCACTGTTCTACTGATATGAAGAGATATGACCAAAACAATATATTTAAAAGAGAGACTGTAACTGGGAAATTGCTTAGAGATTCACTAGAATAATACATCATCATCATGGTGGGGGACATTGTGACACATATGGTAATAGAGAAGTAACTGAGAGCTACCTCCTGAACTGCAGGCAGAGAAAGGGAAAGAAAGAGAGGAAGGGAGGGAGGAAGGGAGGGAGAGAGGAAGGGAGAGAGGGAGAGGAAGAGAGACAGGAGAGAAACTGAGTTGGCTATGGACTTTTAAAACATCTAAGCCCACCCCAGTGACACACTTCATTCAACAAGGCCAAAACTCCTTAAACTTCTCAAATAATACCACTCCCTGATGATTTACATAGGTTTCACAAATACAATCCTACATGGGCCATTCTTATTCAAACCAACATGCCAGAGAATACTTAAAAATGCTACTAATAGAGCACAGAAAGCTCTGTTGCTAGGATCAATTGTTAGTCTAAAGAATAACATTGGAATAATATAATGAATGGGGGAATTACCGTACTTGGCAATCCATAACATGAGGACATTCTCCAGGAGCCATAGACAGCTTCACAGATCATACTAGTCTATTGAGGGATCTCTAGGGTAAGTGAGTAATCATTAACTTTCCTAGGTCCTTGATGGTTTTGGTAATTTAATCATATTCCCGGGAATTCCACATTGTTAGAAGCTTATCAACCTATTATGAGCAGTCAACAAGTTCCCACTTTTTCCAACAACATAGGACTGTCTTCACAATTCTTCTTCTCCAATGGTGGGATGAAGTGTGGACTCTAATAACACATTTATGCTCAGAAAATTCTCTTGTAGAAGAGAAATCTGTAACCTAATCTTTTGTTTTGTTTTTTTTTTTTTTTTTTTTTTTTTTTTTTTTTTGGTTTTTTGAGACAGGGTTTCTCTGTGGTTTTGGAGCCTGTCCTGGAACTAGCTCTTGTAGACTAGGCTGGTCTCGAACTCACAAAGATCCACCTGCCTCTGCCTCCCGAGTGCTGGGATTAAAGGCGTGCGCCGCCACCGCCCGGCTGTAACCTAATCTTTTGAAGGTACCAGTAAACCACCTCTAGGAAAGTTTAGTCCTTATTAAGTGTACTACTTTATCAGAATACTCATTGACTGTTGTTCGGAGTCACTGATGCTTTTGGGGTTTGCCATGAATTGAGGTACACTCAGTCCCAGAATATATCAAAGATCAAGCTGCTTTCCACATTAGTAAGAAAGAAGAAAATCTGTAATTTGACAGAGGGTCTCCCAGGGACCACATTTGGCCCTCATTCTAAGACAGCCTTGCCCATTCCATTGAAGAATTGGCTGATGCAGATACCGCCCCATTTGACCTCCTTTCTTTATAGAATGTTTTGCACAGGGAATTAATTTCACCTCCCTGAATTATACTTCTTTTATGCCTTTGGTCAATTGTTGTTCAGGTTTTAATCCTTACAAAGCCTAATAAGAACAGCATTTGGCTTTTTATCAGTTCTGTCACCAGGGATTCTGGCGTGGCATAAATATTGCCACATTTGCTTTCAGGTAAGGCAAATGGAATCCATAGTGTGATTTTTCTTTTCTTTGTATCTTACTGAGTTAAAACAATGTCACACTAAGTCATTCAAGTCTGCCAAAGTTTCTCCTGCCTCATGAAGATTATTATATCCTGGACTCAACAAAATCCCGTGGTCACTGTGGAATTAACTTCTTCCTTGCCACTACTGTGAATATCAGATATGATGTTCATGGGCTTATTGAACTGTGTATCAACTAAACCTTTTTTAATACCCAATTCCACCAGTAAGTTCTTGGTTGGTTTTTGGTCCCTGGTATTCATGAAAGCTTCAGAAAGTGATAAAACATGTTCTTGAATGGGTCATGTGAGCCAACAGTCAGGGATTGACTTCATCGAAATCAGATTTATGTGTTATATTGCAATACTTTCTTTGAACCTCAATTATCTTTATAACATTTCCATATTTAAGCAGTGGACCCCATTCATGAAACAGTCCTGTCACTCCATGCTACATAGATGAAGACTATCACTCTGGGAGCATTCTCAGAAACAATACAGTTTCTCATAGTTTATTGTTATTTACATTCTCAGTATTTGTAGCTTATTGTTATTTACATTCTCAGTATTTGTAGCAAGATGTATGCAAGCACTGCCATAAAAATTATACACTACCACACAGGGAAATATAGTAATAAGTGGATTCATCCCACATATATCCTGAGTTAATGCTGTTCTACCTCACTTGCCTTCCTTGCTAAACATAAGCATAATCACACGACCACTCATTTCTAACTCATTTTTTGTTGTGCATGTCTCTGTTCCAGCACCAATTACATTAGGTGATAGTATTTTGACCAGAAATTTTAACAAATGTTATCGCAGACTAGATAGGGAAATGATAGACTGAACTTAAACCATCACCTAAGTCTAGCTTCCTGTACCATTGGTATTTAGGGAGTTAACTGTAGAAATTTAATTGAGAGGTTACTTTGAAAAGCAGAAATTTCTTTAAGACAGGTGCATCACTGAAAGCTCACAGCATCTTGGATGGCATCAAGAACACACTGCACTGTTGACAGAGGCTGTTTGTTCCTGGCAGTTCAGACTCAAAATAACCACAGAGAAACTATTGTAATTGCAATACTGTTTGGCCAATAGCTTAAGCATATTTCTAGCTAGCTCTTACATCTTAAATTAACTTGTTTCCATTAATCTGTGCATCATCATGGCCTACTGGAAAAGTTTCAGTAGCATCCAGCGGAGGTGTCTGTCTCTTCTTGGCAACTACATGACTTCTACCTGACTCTGCCTTCTTTCCTCCGCTGTTTGCTTAGAATTCCCATCTTGCTCTATTCTGCAAAGCTGCTGGCCGAAAGAAATTTATTCATTAATCAATAAAAGCAACACGTATACGAAAGGGCTTCCCACACCACTGCACCATATGTCAGCATCTTAAAAGGTTTGGGTTTCTTTTCAAGATAGTTCAATTGTTTTGATTTTCTTGTTGCATCAGTTGGTCTGATCCTCTTCCAGGCAGTTCAGCTGATCTCTGCTTCTTCCAGACAGTAGCTTGGCTTTCTGAGTGTCCCTTAAAAGTCCTAACTGGTTATATGTGCCTGGGGAGAGGAGCTCATAGTGAGTCATGTCACCTTCATGGAATTCTGGAGGCTATTGAGTTGTTTATTTTATGAGTTTAATCATTTTCCAAGGATAGAATGTTTTTACCCCCTTAGGTGAAATTTTATGCTTTCGTTGAGCTTCTCTCAAAGATGGAATTTTCAGTCTATGAAAATATTGTATACATAATAGAAGCAAAAAATATAAATAACACAACATTTAAAATAGTTAAAGACTAAAGATTATAATCTATCATATGTCTGTCTTGTGCTTATTTATCATTTATGTCAACGTGTCTATGATTTACAGATTTATTAGGATGATTAACATTAACAATTTTCATGCCTCAGAATCTAAATCAAGTCTTATTTCATTAATATAATGTGTAGGTCCCAGAATATTCTGTATTGAAGTTTTGTAAATATTTTCTGAATCTAGTTTTCAATTTTACTCTACTTATATCAAAGAAATTTTGAAAGTACATCTCCCAAATGTCAACAATTATTCCCTTTTGCTGGGAAAATATTTAGATCATTATTTGAGAAATAATCCTGTTTAGACTTAAGTCTTTAGTACATGCATGATAGTTAATAGCTGTATATGTTCTGAATTGTCATAAGTCAATTTAATTTTGTGTTAGAGAGATTAGAGTTTGGTAAATTATATATCCATGGTATATCCAATGTCATTATATAGTTTGAATCTAGTAATGTGATAAATCAGATCACAAAATAATTTATTTTAGTTTTCTCTTAATACGCTTAGTATATTCTGTATATTCTACATACATAACTGCTTGACTTTTGAGCATCAAGTCTCTATGCTGAATGAAAGATATTCATTTTTCATGTTAATATTCATAAAATAAATATGTGTCAAATGGTAAATCCACTTTAGAATTCTTTTTCTTTTAAATAGTTTCTGTTTCCTAAAAATACTAATATTCTCCTTCTCCATAAGGTGAAAAAGAAGTAAGATTGTCAAAATGCTTAGAATTTACAGCAGAAGTTATTGTATAACAATTGTAACTATATTCCTTTCATGGGCCTGTTTTATATCTTTTAATGTTGCTTTGATTTTTCTTTATCTAGTTTAATAGTCCTTTATTTCAATACTCAACATTTTCAGAAACATATAGATATTCAGATGGAAATAAAAAGGAAATAACTAATTCTGTTTTCAAATTACAGTACATACCTCCAAGCATTTTCATTCAAAATGTGAACAATCAGTTTAGATTAAAAACAGGAAGAAGAAAAACACCGAGCTTGATAATGACATTTCACAATATAAAGAATGACTGTGATGAAAGGGTCTATTATTTTAAATTCTACTGATATTAACAAAATGCGTTCAGCACTAAAATGTGCTGTCAAGTGAATTTTATTTGAACTACAAAACTCTTGTGAGAGGGAGTAATAACAAAACCTCAGTTAGTTCCTCCTTCCCCATAGATTTCAGAAACTTCAAAATTCCAGTGTATTTTATGATCTGATCGTTTTCCACATGAAGAAACCACATATTAATTTCCTGATCACTGAATTAGATTGATATTCTTATTCAGCAGCTCATCTGCCTAAGAACTGTTGCAGCATTTCCTCGCTTCTCCATGGCTTAGTTTCTTCATCTATAAAATTAAGATAAAGTAATGTAACACCTCCCAAATTCTGTTATGAAACGAATGACATAATTGAGATACAAAATAAGAGCATTTGGTACATAGTTGCCAACCAATATCGTAACCACATTTTTTGAAAAAGATAGTTTTCAATTGCCAATGTGTGACAAGAATACTGAATAGGCAATATGGTTTATTGTATGTACTGAGTGATTTTTATGATGGCAAAGATCTATTTTGGAGAATATAATGGCATGCTAAATTGCTTTTGAGATAATAATAAAAAGTGTTTAGAAGAAAATAAACAAATTGTATAAAATTTACTGAAGTAACAAAATAATTATATTTTCAAGATCTCTAGCAAAACCTCTAGAAGTTACTTTTAGGTGTATTTTCAGGGATGGCCATTGATATTTGATACTGAGTCAGTTGTATGTATGTGTTTAGGTACACACACACACACACACACACACACACACATACACACACAAACAAACACACATTTGATAACCAGTGCAGCCATGGGCATCACAGGTACCTGGAAGGGGATAATGGTAAAGGGAGACACAATACTCATGACTCACTTCATTGAACAAATTTTGTTTCCCTTCTGCTGTGTCGTAGGAAGCAAACAGACTGGTGCTGCAAACAGAGCTCAGGGAAACCATAGCAATGACTTCCTCATCTGAATTCTTCCTTTCACAATTCTATGCAAACTCTGTATTTCATTCCCTTATCTCACTTCCCTCTTCTGTAAATCTATGTATTTTTGGCCTTGATTCTTGGGTTCTATCTCCCACCTGAAGTTTTTAACAGTCACAGAGCATTGCATATGATTTATAACACATAACCTGTCTTGTAAGACATACAAGGGCACTAGATTTTAGGATGTAACATTATTAGAATTATTAATAGTGTTATTATTGATACTAATCTTATAATCCTATTGTGAATTTAACTGGAAGGCAATCCAAATATTATATTTAAATAAAACTCAAAAAGAGTATTTATTATAGAGTAACTCAAAATTACCTCCAAATTAATTTAAAAATATCTCCAAATTTGAATGTTGCAACAAAAAATTTATTCTTTAAAATGTAAGATTATAATATATTTTATATAATAGCAATGACATTGAAAAACAACTCAAACAATTTCCAAGATTTTGTTTGACTTCACTTTGCATCATTACTTTAGCAAACCCCATGATAGAAGACATAGCTAAGACAGGAAGAGATGTAACCAAGAGTCTGAAAATTCAAGTTTAATTGTCGTTTTCAAATTCATTAATAATGAATCCTTAGAAAAATTACCAGTACTCATCAGTCTCTCTGTCATAATTTGTAGGGATTTTGACCCATCTTTAAAATGGCCTGCTGTGTAGCAAACACACATGAAGTCCATTAATTCAGTGGCCTCAGGAAAACTAAGAACTTGTCCCAACCCAACCCAACCCTCTTCATTTATTAGAATAGTATTCATTCATATTTACAGAGAAAATGCTCAATGGGTATTTGTAGGCGGTGTAATAACCAGGCTAGCTTAATATGAAACAGCAAATTTTAATGAAGGAATAGCTTATAACACCAGGGATCCAGCGATGAGCAGGAGATAAAAAAAAAAAAAGAGAGCAGAGGGGCTCATGCCACCAGATTTATATGTAAACATTAGCCCGAGGCGAACACCCCCCCCATTGGGCGGAGTTTCCCCTACATCTCCCCTTTTTGTCTAAATAAGACAGAACTAAACCAAATATAACTCTATACAATAGTAACAAATAATAAATATAACAATCAATATTGAGCAAGAAACATATGTATTGAATAAGAAAATGGTGTATAAACTACCAAACCAATTCTTAACACAATGTAGACAGTTAATAGGTGCCACTTGTTCTACTTATTAAGTTACTAGTGGAAACTCCTAAATAATTTTGTCAATGCATTGTTTGTAGAAGGTGAAAATGTTCACTTGATTTTACCCGTAAAGACCTGTTGGCAACTAATGGACACCTGCCAAGAGAGGAAGAATTATCTTCTCCGAAAAATAAGTCCCCTAACTGATTATTCATTACAAAGATATCAGCCCTGAAACACAAACTAATATAAATGGACTCAGTGATTGTATTTATGTGTTTGTCCTTATGTGTGCATGTTTAGCAATAATAATCATATAAAAAGAGGCTATGGACTTGAGAGTGGGAGTACATGGGAGGATTAGAAGAGAGGGGAAATAAGGGGAGATAAAGGAGGGAAAACGGAGGGAGAAAGTAATTTAATTATATTTTAATTTTAAAGGTTAAAAGATGTTAAGGCAAATAAATAAAATGTAAAGTTAAAATTAAAATTTAAGTAGCCACTTTTGTTACAGGGGTGCATGAATGTTTGCAACTGAAATGTAATTGGAATCTAAAAAAAATAAAGCAGCATTACATAACTTTTTCTGTTTAAGAAGAGTATTTTTTTTTTAACTTAGGTAAAGTAAGATGGCATTTGCCATTTGTTTCACAGATGAAAGCTCCCTTAACCTAGAGACAGGGCAAACAAGTGTTTTGGATACTCTGAGTGAGTAATGGTGATTTTAATGATATTAGAGTAAATACTTCTAGCATTTTACAAGGTTTGTCCAATCAGTCCTCCTCACAATTTCATGCTAGCAGGTTTCCCCTCCCCACATAAGTTAAAGATGAAGACTTTAAAGGCAGAGAGGTTAAGTCTGATTCTTACCTCATCATAAAGAAATCATCTCACCTTATCATGAAAGGCAGAGTTTGATGGAAATCCATATTCAAAGGGTTCAAGAACAAAAGTTTAAGTCTCAGAGAACTAGAATCTCAAATCATACTGGTTAGCATTCTATTTGATGGAAGGCACTGATCCTTATACCACTGGAGAAAGGTGATCATATATCATTCATCTACAAATCTTGCTACACACAATAGGTACCTGCATGCAAGGCATATTGACAAAAGTATTATGAAAATAATCAGTGTTTTCTTGGATTTAAGGCCCACTATATGAGATGGAACACAGACCCGACAAGCTAAAGTATCCATGGTCCTGAAGATAGATAAGTCATGGACCTATGGGAAAATCTACTAGTAATATTCTGCTTAAGTAATATAGCAATAAAATTCCTCCAGTGGCATGTTATCATACCCATAGATCATTATAGCACTCAACTCTTATCAGAAGAGCTTCTTCTTACACTAATTGGTAATTATATAAAAACCCACAACTGGAAAACGTATAGATCATAAGACACTTTGAAGTACTCAGTTCGAAGTAGGATGCCTTTATTAAACCTCTCCCATCAAAGGCACAAGTATCTATGCAGAAGAGAAGATCCAGTCAGTCAGTTACTCAGCACTGAAAGAGGGAAATGTATATGGGGTACCAGCCTTAATTAATGAGGTACTATGTTGATACCTTCTGACAAAGGGAAAAGTTGGTTTTCTTCAATGAAGTTTTACTGGGTATATCACCCACATCTCAGAACAGGTCCCTGTCCAGGAATATTAAGTCAACACAAAATGAACTTCTTGTTTTGTTTTGTTTTGTTTTGTTTTGTTTGAACTTTCTGTTTTGTTTTGTTCTGATTTACCCCTTTTTTGTCTTTTGGGATTGTTTGTTTTGAACTCAATAAAATAATACAATATTTTCAGTAATTTTGTATATATGTGTGTGAGAGAAAGAGAGGAGAGAGAGAAATACAGAGAGAGAGAGAGAGAGAGAGAGAGAGAGAGAGAGAGAGAGAGAGAGAGAAGGAGAGCAAGAAACAGAGAGCTCATAAACAGTTAAGGTGGTTGCCAGGATCTGGGAAGAGGTAGGGAAGGGGAAACACCATGATTAAATGTATTATATAAAAATTTTGAACAAAAAATCCAGGCAGTGGTGGCACATGCCTTTAATCCCAGCACGTAGGAGGCAGAGGCAGGCAGATCTCTGTGAATTTGAGGTCAACCTGGTCTACAAGAACTAGTTTCAGGACAGAGTCCAAAGCTACAGAGAAACCCTCTCTTGAAAAAACAAACAAACAAACAAAAAATTGAACAAAAAATGGAAACAAAAATGTAGCAATATGTTTCTTTGTTTTTTGTTTACGGTGTTTTCAGAAAAATATTTTAATAGCTTTTGTTGTGTGTGTGTGAAACATTATTATTATTACGACTTGCTCATCCATGCTCTAACAGTGATTTGGTTTTCATATTACTGAAGAAGTACATTTTTAAACTAAAATTCTCAGACAGTCAAACACAGTGACCTTCTTTCAATTTCCTTCTAAACTGAGAGAAGTAATATGTCTGTTAACTCCTTTTCCCTTCTTGAATGGATTTGTGTTCTTCACTTTTTTTCCATACTAATCACTTGCTTATCTCCTATAATTGCTGATTTTCTGCTTTATGCCACTGTAACTCAAACTTGTCTACCCTCTACCCAGTATTTAAGCCATGACAACCAATCACTTGACATCACTTTTTAATCCTAGGATAATATCTCTGAAATACTAATCCTACCATACATCTTTCTGTTATGCAGGACACTAAAACTTATAATATCAATCATTAGATAATGGATCTTCTACTACTCCTTTATATCTATATCCTAGGAATCATGCTGTGTTATACTCTTTTCCTTACCCACACTGAAGGCTTCTAATAACTATCTACTATTTATAATTTTTATCTAAGCCTTCATTAACATTTTCAAAGCTATATCCAGTCCTCTAAGGTATGAAAACCTTAGAGGTTTTCCTTTTTCTTGTCTCCGTCCATTCTCCACAGAGCAGTCAGAACTCTCCTATATATAACAGCTATCCTATCACATGGCAACCAAAGTTTGGGTTTCATCCTGGGATTGCATGTTATTCAGCTTACTTGGAAAGGCCTTGATTTGCATGAGTTAGCCGAAATTGCCCTAGTTTTTAACTCTCAAAGTCTTTTTATGTAACATTGATTGTGTCCTTTTGCTCTAAAATGTCTTTGGGGTGAGATAAAACACGGATGTGTGCTGAAGACAAATGATAACAGGAGCCCGTGGCTTAATACACTTCTTTATAGATGGGTAGATAAATACTGTGTGAGATGTTCATCACAGGGCTGTAATGAATCCGCGCCATAACAATTGAACTGGCAGTTTCGCTGAGGCAGGGAGCCGTTCATTAAGAATGAGGGCCTCTGAGTTGATTAAGAAGAGATTTCAAGGAAACCTCGAAGTGTTTCTTGTTAAGTTCAAAACGGAGGTGAAAATGTGACATGGGTGGGGTAGACAGCATAATAAGAGCTTACGAAAATATTTGGACCTGATTCTGAGAATTTTTGAAGGTTTTGTAGATGTGATTAGACTAAGAAATTGGGGATGAACAAATTAGTTTGTTATTATCACAGTGGGCCCAATCTAATCACATAGTCCCTCACAAAATGGAGACATTTTTCTCAGCTGTATTTAGTCGGAGGGAGATGTGACCAGAGAAGGATAACCAGAATAACACCAATCTCTCTGACTATGGAGACACAGGACAGTCATTTGAAAGAAAATGCCTCTGTTCCCAAAAGATGGAACAGCCAAGGGAGGTATGATTTTCTAATGCCCACCAAAAGAGAGCCCAGGCCTAATGATATTGTGGCTTTAAACCAGGAAAATATATGTCAGATTGGTAAAAGTTGGTAAAAAAAGTAAATTTAAGAAACTAGCTGCAGGATAATATAAATGTATTGCAATAAAAAACTGAATTAGAATATTCTTACTCTATCCCAACGAAGAAAGCTTTGCTAATGGACTTAACAATTTCAGGTATAATCATTTTATCTCTTGACCCTGGGCTATAGCACTCCACATGGCTGAAACAATATGTCTGAGGTTTAGATAACTTTGGTCCACTCTACCAGTGCTAATTGTGCTTTTCTAGAAAGCAGAGAGGTCATTGCATTGCTGGGTTCAATTTTTCTGTTACCCAAGTATAAGGAAGTGCTTGTAGGAATTCCTCATTTTCTGTAGGTTCTCACCCTTCACAGTTGGGTCTTTCTCCTTAGAATCACACATCACAGTTCGCTCACTCCCAGATTCTTCTTTTCTGGTTAGACTAGTATTATTTCATAATCATAATGATGAAGATCATAGAGATAATATAATGTTTTGTATATCATCTGTGACCTAAGAGACACTTTCTAAACTTTCAAATAAAGATTTTATTCTGACAGCTAATCCTGCTCTACATGTTTTATTTTAGGATCTTGGAACCTGGATCAAGTACCTTCTGTTTTATGATGCAATTTTGTTTTGAAAAATTATTTTCTGTCTCATCAAATAGACCCTCTTCTGCCCAGGCTTATGAGGTTAAGCTTTTCAATCAGACTTTCTCCTCAATGTTACCACATCATCATCTGTTTCTGTCACCATTCCTTGATTTTGTAAGGCTTTCAAATTCAATCACTGATGACCAAACATATAACTCCACAAAAGAACGAATTGATCTCAGATTCATCGATTTTATAATCACACTTTTAAACCTCTTTCTCAAAAAAAAAATTGGACATGGTTTTATGCAATTCTTATACGTTTTCAAAGCGTGTTTCTTTTTAAAAAGAAATCACTTAAATGTATTAAATGAATTATCTACCCCATTCTGCCCAGTTCCCAAGATTCCTAATCAGTATCATTTCATTGCAGCTGATTTTTAACTATTCTAATAATTTTTGTTCATATATCCCTAAAAAGATACAAAGTCTACCCAATTCATATTTTCTTTTGCAGCAACTATCTCCAAACAACTGAGTACCACTACAGAAAAACTTTCAACTTTCTGATCTCATTTATATTTTTGTGGTGGTTTTAATAGGTATGATTTCCCATAGAATCACATGTTAACTCTTAGCCCATAGGGAGTGGCACTATTAGGACGTGTTTGCTTGTTGGAGTAGGTACATACTTGTAAGAGGAAGTATGTCACTGCGCAGGCAGACATTGGCATCTCATATGCTCAAGTTATTCTCAGTGTGGAATACATTCACTTTCTGATGCCTGTGGTCCAAGATGCAGCTCATCTTCAGCCACCTTGTCTGCCTGTTTGCTGTCATATTTTCTACAGTGATGATAATGAATTAAACTTCTGAAACTGAAAGCCAGTCTCAATTAAATGTTTTCCTTTATAAGAATTGCCATGGTGTCCCTCCATAGAAATGGGGGGAGGAAAACCCTAACTAAAACAGAAGTTGGTACTAGTAGTAGGGTATTGCTGTGGCATGCTTGACCATGTTTTGATGACATGGGTTAGGGAAGCAATGAAATGCTTTAAGGACTGTGTAACACGAGCTCCTGCTTGTTGAGGTTTCTGTCCTCCCACCAGGTCCCACAGCCGTATAGCCCCAAAGAAAAATCACAGAGTTCTACATTAGATATAAACTGATTGGTCCATTAGCTCAGGCTTCATATTAGCTCTTATAACTTATATTAACCTATTATTCTTATCTATGTTAGCCACATGGCTCAGTACCTTTTTAGGTGGGACAGGTCACATCCTGCTTCTTCTGTGTCTGGTCTGGACTGCTGAGGGAGGTTTCTGTTTCCCAGAATTCTCCTATTCTCCTTGTCCCACTTCTACTTCTTGTCTGGTTGTCCACCTATACATCCTGCCTGGCTAATGGCCAATCAGCATTTATTTAAAATGTAATTGACAGAATACGGAATTGTCCCCCACCAGGACTGCTTAATAGGCCATACTAGAATCATGGAAGACAGCTGCGCTGAGGTTGATCAGAACTGTGTAGGCCTGCCTCAAGTGGGTTTCAGAGGAGAAGAATTTTAATACATTGCTGAGAGATCATTCTTGTAATATTTTGGTGAAGAATGTGACTGCCCTTGTCTGAAGAGTCTGCATGAGGCTAAATTAGATTAATTCTATTGGCAGAGGAAGTCTCAGAACAGCCTATTGTGTGGCTGTTAATAGTCACTCTTATGAATATGTATAACAATAAGGAGTATGCTGTCCAGAAAAAAATGAGGAGAAAAAGGAGCACTAGGAAGTAGAAAAAAATCTAAGCCCTATGTTCGAAAGAGAAACAAATGAATTGAAAGCCTGATGTTAAATGGAGTAAAGGAAGTGGTGACCTCAGGGCAAGAGGTTGCCAAGCTAAACTTCCAACTTCTAAAAATAAATTAAAGAACAGTTTAGGTCTACACATGGTGATGGATGCCTTTAATCTCAGTATTCAGAGGAAAGAGGCTGGCAGATCTCTAAGTTTGAAGCCAAGCTGGTATACAAATCGAGTTTCAGTACAGTCAAGTTGAGGTAGTGAAGGGTGCCATTAAGAACAGTAAGTTTGTGAAGATGTATGTGAACAAGGGAGATATATTCCAGCCCCAGTAAGCAGAACTTGGCAGCACTGGACATATGGTTTTGGCTTTGCAATCAGGGATAGAGAAAAGACATTGTGGAATCACCCTCTGCAACTAAGGAAAGCAGCTGAAGCCAGGTTTGTAACAGGAGTGTTCCTACATGGAGGTTCAGAGAGGTCATTGAGTGAAGCTCTGAAGGTGAAGCCAAGATTGCCTTAGAGAACCCAAAACTTTGGAGATGCCAGAGTCTTTGGATACCCGCCTAGGAAAGGGAGTAGCAGAGAGTGAAACCATCCCAAGAGAAACAAATTTGTTACAGTCAACAAAAATAAAATGAGTTGGGGATATGAAGAATGCTTTGACATCAGACATGCAGATGCAGAGTTTGGAATTTGCACACCTTGTTTTCAGTCTTGTTTTCGTTCAGTATTTCATGACTATTCTTTCTTTCCTACTTGTTAGAAAGGTAATGTATATTCTATACCACTGCATGTTGGAGGTGTGATCTGCTTTTTTATTTTGAAGAGACTCCGAATTTGGAGACTATTGTAGACTATGAGGATTTGTGAAGTTGGACTGATGTAGTTCTCCGCTATGTTACAGCTACAAGCCTTTGACATCCAGGGAGTGGAATGTGATAGTTTGGATAGGAATGACTCTCATAGACTCATGTGTTGAATGTCTGGTCCATAGTCAGTGGTACTATTAGGAGGTGAGGTTTTTTTGGAGTAAGTGTGGTCTTGTTTGAGAAACTGTGTCACTGTGAAAGCACGTTTTGAGGTCTCCTTGAATGCTCATGGTATACCCACTGTGCACACAGTCTCCTGCTGCTGCTGGCAGACCATGAAGTTGAACTTTCAGATCCTTCCGCCCCGCCATGTCTGTCTGCTTGTTGCCATGCTTCTCAGACTGATGGTGATGAACTGAAACATCTGAAACCATAAGCCAGCTTCAATGACACTTATGAAAGTTGCTGTGGTTATGGTGTCTCTTAACAGCATAAAAATCATAGCTAAACAATTCTCTATCATGGACTCCTAGGGCCAGTGAATGGCTCTATAATTCTTTACTTGAAAAAAAAAAACAAAGCTTCTCGGTTTACCTCAATGTTTGTATGCCTCAATCCACCACACTCTCAGATAACAATTTTATTCTTAAAGCAAGTGAGAGAATGTACGCCCTCAGGAGAAAAAAAACACATATTATTTCCTTTCCTAACCAAAACAGACAAGATGTCTCTGTATTACTGGCCATGGACTGTATGCTTGTTACTTCAAATATTCTCTCTATTTATGAGGTTTCGATTATTAGTGCATTGAAGAAACTGAGTAGCATGGAGATTGAATATATGGTATCAGAAAGTGAACCCAGGTGTTCTAGTTATAGTATTTATAGCTCATCTTCAAATTGTGTTGCTGTGAACATTAAGCTCAAATGCACACATAGTTGTTATGTTGTGTGTATGTGTGTGTGTGTGTGTGTGTTTGTTGACAAAGTCCACTCTTTAATGGACAAATATATACATATATAATATTGTGAGTAATTGCAATCCACCAGAAAATGTCATCATAAAATGATAATATTAACATTTTTTTTCAAAATGCAATTAATTTTATAAGAAATTAGTTTAAAATTTCTGCTCTGTGAATTTAAACAATTTGGCTATCTTGATTCATTTTCTTATTGACACTGGGACTTACTATATACCGTTTTGATACTTATTTAATTATCAGTTTATTTGTTTGTGTGCATATAGGCATGTAGGCATGTGCTTGTGCATGCCTCTGTGTTTGTGTATGTGTGTACACACACACGTTTGTACTCATCCACACATGCATGTGCCACCACCCATGTGTGGAAGATAGAGAAGAAATTGCATAAGTCAGTTCTTCCATTGCACTCTGTGAGTCCTGAGGATAGAACTCAGCTCACCCACTTGTTTATAGGGGGATTTGTTATGCTGAGCCATTCTGCTTTTCTGAAATATAATTTTTCCATGAGGAACTCTCAGCACTGGGACCCCTCTCAGTAATAACATAGCAGAATTCCTAATAACCACATGAACCATTCCATTCCTCACCGTCTAGAATCCGACAGTAACACCCTATTTCTGAAAATACAACATACTTCAGTCATAGAACATGGAGAAATCCAGCTGGTAACAATATGGACGTTTCATTCACACTCATCGGCTTTCATGTGTTTGGAGGAGAAAGGGAAACATCGATAATATTAGCTGTGATCCCTGCAAGCTACAACAGCCAAAGGTCTGAACTAACATGTATACTGGTGCAATAGTGGTAGAAACCTCATGAGAATAAGCAACCAGTTTCTGGCTGGATTTAAGTCCTGGTCCACATGAGGAAACACATACTTGGTACAGTTATTATACAAGCACCAGAGGCAACATAAGTCCCAAATTCTAGGAAAGAAGTATGATTTTGCTGAGTGGATATAGAATTAAACTGACGACTAATGATGTATCCTTTACCTATAGATCAATCCATATCTCAACACTCATTTGAAAAGCTTCTATTTCCATCAGATTGTTATTAATACAGAAACACACAACTCTGACAAGGTAGGGGGAATAAGGCATTGAAGAATGAAGCACATAAACTGCACCACTCCCTTCTAAGCCTCAGAGATTATTGCAGACGGTAGTTCATAAGGAATGTAATATACCAAGGTGGTAGTTAATTATGACCTAACAGTGTCTTCTGAAGCCATCAGGGAAGTCGTACCTGTGAACTCACAGTGGTGTGACAGCATGCAAAAAAAGCTAAGCAAGCCGGGTGATGGTGG
>NW_004949100.1:1498409-1527804 GCF_000317375.1 Microtus ochrogaster | reverse complement strand
CTTGTGTTGGTAGGGTAGGTGAATATTGGTATATTTGGGGGAGTGGGAGGTTGACTATCAGAACATGTACAAAACTCTCAATAAAGGTGATAGACTAGTGAAATGTTGTGTATATATCTTGCTTCTTACACTTGAGCAGGGACCATTATTACTTAAATTGACTACAATATGCATAAAGCTTTATTATCCTACCTTACACTAATACGACATTTGCGCTCATATCTCAGCTGAAGTATTAAAATCAATGTGCTTTTGTGTAGACAACATGGAGAGAAGCTGAGAACACTTGAGCAGAAAAAGTGTTCTCCCTGAGCATAGCCTTTCACCTATTCCTGCCAAAGAACACGAGTAAAGCCATTGTGGATACTTTAGGCGAAATTAGCAACCAGCTGAATTCACTAACACCTTTTTTGAGGTTATTTGGCATAGAAATACCATCCATTTAAGATGTTGATGAAAATTGTCCCTCAAGTTATAAATGATTATTGCATTTCTCTAACAAAGCCTCTACAGGGCTATAGATTCCTAGAAAATTCTCGTTCTGTTCATGGGTTTTCACTTCCAAGTTTGTTTCCCTGTCAATAGAAACTGCATGGAGAATTAAACAACTGTAAACAACATGAGTTCTCAAACCTTCCAATTCAAGGAGACAAACAGTTTGTGTCTGGAAATGGAATGTTGGATCCTTAAGGTCTCTCAAAGCATTCTTTGGCCCCATTGAGAGTATCCTGAAATAAAAGCAGGAACCCATTGGAAATCAAAGAAGTTACTGGCTGAAAGTAAAGAGAGTCCGTAAAAAGGTATTTCTCTAAGGGTTCTGCTTTGAGAACACAAGAGTTCTGTCAACAAGGTTAGTGTATACTAAAAAAATGCCATCAACACAGTTTGTCTCTCAATCAGTCATTCCTTCTTTAGTGAGGGTTTTGCTACTTTAACCATGAGAAAGAAATTCTACTCTGCTGGTGGTTCCCTCAATTTAGAAAACGTTGATACCTTATATGAAAATTAAGTAGCTGCCAACCGGTAATACTGAAAACGAGAAACTGGCCCTCCTTATCTATACTACAATGTTCCTAGAAAGAATACACAAGTTAGTGAAAGGTAGAAATACAAGTAACAAATAAGTCTTGTGTTCATGGAATGCTGCTGCTGCTGAGGGAGTTTGACAAAGCGAATGTATCTGCTATCTGACAAGGCAAGATTATGAAGGGAGAGCTTCCTGCAAGCATTTCCAGCAGCAAATGGCTCTCGAGAATCTTCCTTCTTTGTTTAGCTAATGTAAGGTGCATGGTGTAAGTTGAGAATGATTTACCCAAGAAGATTCGGAAAAGACTAGGGAAGAGTCTTGTCAATGACACTCCTTGGGAATTCTCAGACTATCGAAAAGCATGGCTACTGATGGACACTCTCAGACTAAAGAAGAGCTCAGCCACTGGTACCATGTGGAGACTCCCTTTCAGTCTCTTTTTTAGATTGCAACGATCACCCAAGAGAATGCCTCTTCCCTCCATTACCTCCACGTTCTTTTATGATTCTTCTTTGAGCTTACTCTTTTAGAGCTTGGATTTCTGAAGAAAAAAATTCTTAATTTAATTCCAATTAACAGGACACAATTCAGTTTCATGCATAGTTTAGGAATTTTAAGGGCAACTAATTGTTTTCCGAGTGAAAAACTGCTGCACAATATTTTCTCCATCCCAGTCTACATGGCAGAGATAGAAAACAGATTAAAAGGTACCAGTCTCAGTTACCCAACTTAGAAATTCGTCACTGTTCTCACTGGGCAAAATACCACACCCTACCCATATCAAAGGCTCTCATCCACAGTAACATTTTATGTAGTCTACCTTAGACGTCATGGGTTAAAAGATTTCTTTCATGTGACCCCATCCTCACGATAATTCACGAAGTTCAGAAGGGTTTCATCAAGAAGAAAAAAGATCCAAACTTGACAATATTTTTTAATTTAGAGGCATCTCTATACAAAGTGATTTTTATATTTATATGTAGTTGGTGAGTAGGAAGGCTTGAAAGTAAAATAAGCTTATATGTTTGGGCTCTTATTTCACAGGTTATGTCTCTGCTATGCAAGACTGTGGAACTTGGTGCATGTAGAGCCCATGCAGATTCATAGATTATGACTGGGAGAGGGCTGATTTGAAGATATCAACTTTTACTTTCTTTGTGGTTTCGGTGGTCTTTTATTTTTCTGTCCACTTCTGTCATGTGACCAGTTCTCTAATGTTCCTGCTGTCAGGAATTGGGAGAAGTGTAATGCCTTCTTCACTACATTGCACTCTTTATGACGGTCCCAATCAAACTCTTTACAGTGAACTAACATGACACTCGTTTACCATAAGTTATGTTTGTTGGGCATTTGGTCACAGACATGTGACAGTGGTAAACACATATAATGTATTTCAAGTCCTTCTGAACTGGCTACATATGGAACCTATTTCTAGCCTAGGGAAGTAGGCAGATAAACTTGGTTCCAAAATGCCACTTTCCAATATCTATGATCACACCATTGCAGAGATTAGAAACATCCGCAGATTTTAGCCTTATCAAAATCTGAACCCAAAAGAGGATAACAAGATAAAACTACCCAGGATGGCAAAGAAGCACAATTTCTTAGAGATTCCGGGAGGGGGCACAGATTAATTCTGGATGATATATGGAATTTTCGACCGGGTGTTCGTAGATAGCATTTTGAATATTTTAAAGTATTTCATCAAATTCTACTTAACTAAAACACAAAGGATAAGCGCTATATTTTTTTTATGTTTGGAGGCATCTCTATACAAAGGGATTTTATATGTATTTGGTGACTAGGAAGTTTTGAAAATGAAATGTTTCATAAGCTCATGTGTTTGAGTTCTTGTTTCTGAGATTATATCTCATATAATGCTGTGAAACAAACAGGGGTATGAAATATGAAATAATAGCAGATGGACACTAGTTAATAAGGAAATATTTTAATGCTTAAGGTAAAGTTGAGAAACCTAGAATTTTGCAAATATCACTTTGCCAAGTGATTTCAGAAAGTCACCCCAGCCTTCAATGTGAATCTATGTGGACTTCTGGGCTCCTAGTATATTTGGATTGCAGTTGTCTGCTTGGAAGTAAGAAGAATTCTTGGTATCTCTTCTGTGGTTTAATGTATGTGATACCAAGTAGGATCATAGGCAACGTTCTACCTTTTTGTTCCATG
Organism: Microtus ochrogaster; assembly: GCF_000317375.1. Lineage (NCBI taxonomy): Eukaryota > Metazoa > Chordata > Mammalia > Rodentia > Cricetidae > Microtus > Microtus ochrogaster. The sequence continues at coordinate 1,524,593 of NW_004949100.1, read as the reverse complement.
AGAAAAACTAAGTCCTTATCTTCAACTATGTCCTGTAAAATGTAGTATTTTCATGACGTCTATTCAATTCTATCTTTAGAGAGAATATAAATCTTCCTGGAGGAACTAGCATCGTCTTTAAAGCTTTACATTTAGCTACAGAATGATCCAAGCAGAGACAGTAACTCCTTCATGAGTGGTCCTTAATTTTGACTTACAGATTTTGACTCTGTAGGAGACATTTCTTTGCCTGTGTTCAAGTAGTTCAAAGCTTCCCTGATGAGACTGATAGGAAAGGCATTGACTTGCATCAATTGTGATGATAGGTTTTATGACTGGACTGAGATCAGAAATTCATTTTACAGACCACTGAACAATTGCTAAATGCCTGCTCACCTCAATTTCAAACCATTTACTAATAATTTTAGTTCTTGGGTGGGTTTTTATAAATGCTGACTCAATAATACAAGGGTAAATCTTTAAGTTATTGGGGAAAAATTGGAAGATTTTGGTTTAACATATGAAGTCATTGTCTTAAAATTATTTTTGGCTTAATCAGTTACATATAATTTTACAATTCAAAAAGCAGCAATTTCACCAAATACCTCATAGTAATTCTGAGTACTGTTTTCAAAGAAGGCATTTATGAGGAATTTAGCTAATATTAAAACATAAATTAACTTACTATGATTTTTATCTTCTTTTAAGTATTTCTGCTTTTATGTGTTTAGACCATTATAAACAAACCAGTCCTCTACCTCTGGGATTTAATAGTGATACTTTAAACACAATATCCATTTAAATAAGTGGGTACTTAACATTAAAATTACTAGTATTCAATCTAAATTTTTTGTTCTGTGTGAACTGGATACATAATGTGGCCACCAGGCAAATTTAAATTACAAAATGAATTAGCAAACTCTCTTGTACATTTCAGCAGCTTCATAAGCAACAAAGCCACTTTTTTTTTTTTTTTACAGAGTATGAGTTCAGTGTTGCAGACTATGTCAGTTGCCTCTGGACATTCAGGATGTCAGCTGCAATATGCAACAATATCTCATAGAACATAGACATGGCCAAGTAAGTGAACTTGGTAGAGAGTAAGATACATTCAAGGAAGTTTGCTGGGATATCCTAAGGTACCATAATGCATTTAGTAACAAGAGAATTCTTAGATAGCAAAGCATGTATAAGTGCTGTGATGTGTGGTTTCATTTGACAGATTTAGGTTAGAGTTCTTTAAGTAAAGAGAGTTGTTGGTTAATGAATCTAATATAGGAAAGGGTAGGTCAGCTTTTTTTATGGATGGACTCAGCAGTCGGCTGAGATGGCTCAGCAGTTAGGAACACTGTCTCCTCTTCCAAAGATTCTGAGTTCAATTCCCAGCAGCCACATGATGGCTCACAACCATCTGTAATGAAATCATATGCCCTCTTGAGGAAGAGACCTGGTCAGTTGTCCTCATCACCTTAGACCATGAAACCCATTATGGACAAGTTCAACAGAACTGCCATATATGAGCTGTCCATGCATGTGTCAGCATTGCCAGGGCATAAATTTCATTCATTCATTTCATTCAAAATTTCAGGTCACCTTTTTTTTTTCTCCAGCTGGAATTAGGGGCTTACAGAGGATCAGAATGGGTTATCGTTCTACCATCCCCAAACGAGGAGATTTATTCTTTATTTTTTTCTCTTCTTCTAGAGGGTCTCCAATTGTGATAACACCCAAAGTGGCAGAAATACCTCTTCAAAACTTTTAGTGCAGCATGACAAAAATATTGCTTATACAATTATTGAAAAGTATCGCAAAAACCACTGCTTATAGTTCTAACTGATGTTGTTTAAGTCTCACCTATCTTTGGAACTAAGAATTTTAATTTCTTTTAGTACATAAGAGCTGTCTAAAAAGAATAATGTATGGAGAGTTCTAAGATACTGTGGTGGTTTCATGTGACAAGAAGCCAATATTATTAAGATAATATTTTATTTGTTAGATGAATTACTAATCTTTTAATATGAAAATTATCTCATTACTATGTTTTGAAGTTTTGAGTTAGGTAAATGTTTGCTAGTTTGTTTGTTTGTTAATTTAGTGTATTAGATACAGTCTTCTTTTTTTTCCAGTGTAGTCTTTATCTTAGAATACTCTTCCCTCAACCTCCTGAATGCCAGAGAGTTAGGCATCTACCAATGTGCCGCATTTACAGTGATCTTTTAATCAGAAATAGTTCTGGTTAAAACTAAAAATCATCTGTAGTAATAGGAGCGGCGGGGTTGCATCTCCGGTACCCCGGCCGCCTGGCTAGCTTATGCCCCAAAATAAGAACACACAAACTGTATTCTTTTAAACACTGCCTGTCCCATTAGTTTCAGCCTCTTAACCCATTTCTATTAATCTACGTAGCACCACAAGGTGTGCTTACCAGGAAGATTCTAGCCTACGTACATCCTGGTTCAGAGCTGAATCGCTTCTCTGTCCAGGAGAGGGGACATGGCATCTCTGAGCTCACTTCCTCTTCCTCCCAGTATTCTGTTCTGTTTACTCCTCCCACCTATGTTTTAACCTATCAGGGCCAAGCAGTTTCTTTATTGCTTAACCAATGAAATCAACAGATTGATATGACACTCCCACATCAATCATCCTTTCATTTGCAGGGAAAGTTGTAACTTAAATTTTCATATGAAATTATCTGATTTTCAAAACACAATTCTATATCAAAATACTTCTATGAATTGATTTTGGACCTCTAACATTTTTTTTTCTTCAAGACAGGGTTTCTCTGTAGCTTTGGTTCTTGTCCTGGAACTAGCTCTTGTAGACCAGGCTGGCCTCAAACTCAAGAGATCCTCCTGCCTCTGCCTCCAGAGTGCTGGGATTAAAGGCGTGCACCACCACCACCTGGCTGGACCGCTAACATATTATTCTCCAACCTATACTCCTAGTTTATGATGACGATCCCTCCAGAATGGAAAATGTTGCAGCTGTTTATCTGTGGATAAAGAAGGTTTTGACAACTCAATGTTTAATTAAAGTAATACTAGAATTTTACTATAGTGTATTCATACATACCCTACTGACCCCTAGTATAATAGAAGCTGAGAGCTTCTAGAATTCCACCTCATTTCAATTTCCTCCCTCAAAACTACAATAAAAATTATGCATCAACTTTAAATTAAATAATATATAGAAGTCAAATTATATTAAAAGAATTATTTAGATATTGACTTAAAACAAATTAAATAATTAATTAAAGATTAAGTGAAGTTCATTTAATCTACTACTAATTAATCCTAAGCAAATTGGAATAAAAAGTTATTCCAAGTGGTACATTTGGAAATAGCAAAATTATTAAAGCAAATTTAAGCAAACATTTATCATGAAAAAGCATGTATTCTGCACAGAAAATAGTACCCTCAATTAATATCTATGGTTTTTGTTCATTAGTTTTTAAATTAAGTTTGGAAAATGACATTGTTTAACTTGAAATTCATTACCATTTTATTAATTAAAGAATGAGGTTTTTGTTTATTCATTTTCTGATACTTAATACAGTTATGGTCCTTTTGTGAGCTGCAGCCATTCTACTGTGTGATGCTCTCACTTCCCCTCCTGACAGTCATTGTTTTATCTCAGCAATTCATGGAATTGGTATAAGAGTTTAGGACAACAACTTCACATAGTATATTTAGAAATGGACACATATGAGCAATTTCCATCCGGAATGTTGCCTAAATAATAGATCACTTGTCAAATATTGTGTTAGGGTGCTTTGAAAATTACATGTAGGATCAATAATTATCTTTGTTATTAAGATTTATAATTGTTATGAATTGGTAAATAAATTCTTATCATTATTTTACATTTCAGAAGCTTTTAAAATTTACCTTTTAATATCCAGTCAATAACAGCTACAAAACCTCAAAGATGGTAGCTATTAGATGATGGCTGTTTTACTAAACCAATCTTCAAGAACTGCTATCCTGATAAAAGAAACCAGCCATGTTGTTAAATTGCTGCCTGGCTTAGTGCTCTGTGAAGAAGAACATGGCTATGAGCAGCAAAGGGCCATTATGTCTTAAGTGCACACAGAGGTCATCTAAACTTGCCTTAATCTTTTCTCCATTTTCCACAGTCTGTTTAACAATCACTACCTTTGACATTCATACTTCCTTCCTCCTTTGTTATAGCTTGGTTTGCCCTAACCTATTTAGTTTAGACCGAACATACTATCCTAATACCATTGAGAGTTCTGGTTTACCTATCTAGAGACCAAACAACTCTGAGATAATTTGTTAAGTGATTGGAGAAAAATAATACAAAGGGATAGGACATTTTTTGGCTAGCAGAACAATCTAAAAATGTTAAGAAGTCATATTAATGAGCTCAAGAAATCTGTCAAGTTTGAAAAATGTATCAAATCTATTGCAATTAGTTTATAAGACTTATATTTGGACATCATAGCCTTTTATAATATTCTACAAGCTGTAGAGCATTTTAATTGCAGTGCATATAGCAACAGGTAAGTTAAAAACTGCTGACATATCAATACTTTTTAACATAGAGTGAAATTTTCTATGTTTCAAATGAGGATATATTTGAATATAGAATGTCCCAAATGGTAAAACCACCAGATGCAGGCAAAAATATGAGTTTCTGTTAGTGGATGATATTTGAAATCAGTGTAGATATAAGAAAAATAACTTTTTATGAAGACAATCGGACACATTTAAGTATTTTTTCAATGTTTCAAAACATAACATATGCTATATTTCTGAAAACCGTGTTAACCTCGTACAAGAGTATCTGAGGCCATCTACCAGAATGGTTGAAAGTACTCACTACAAAGAGGAAAGTTTCACATAAAAGCCATAACTCTGTAAGGTTTGCTTGCCTGTGACCTAAGATGACCTAAGGGTCTTCTTATACTCCCCATTTTATATTAAACTTTTTGTTTCTGAAATTGAGACTGTAAAGTCCTCCTTTCTAATGCACTTACTTAAGAAAATTTGACCCTGCTTTTCCTATTTGAAATATAAATCTTACAAACTCTGGGCAACTCTAAACTCCAAGGATGTTTGCCCCAGTAACTATTGCATGTCTCTGAAACATAGAGACAGTGTTGCTTCTCCATAAATGCTATGAAGCTCCAGTAAGATTAAACAAACAATTAACATGTGCATGCCTGACTTATATCAGACAACAACATTCCCATGACCTTCAGTGTTTACCACTGGTTTATCTCAGAATTTGGAAAACACCCCCTACCATTTGTTTTAGGAGCTGATTTTTGAGTTTCAGTCTTGATTATATTCATTATATTGTTAAATTCTTGTATTGTCCTTTTTTGCCTATAAATCTATCTTATTATGTCTGGAACACATTTTGACAGATCATCCTGTACATTATAGTAGATCCTTGTCTCATACCTTGGCACAATGAGTGCCAGTTACATGTCCCAGTTTACACTAAAATCAATTTTCTCATTTCAGTTTTCAAAATTTTGTTTACACATGACACAACTCAATGGAAATCCACTGATTTGAAATTTATGTATTTAAGGTTTGAATCATGGGAATATAACCTGTTTCTGAAGTACATAGAGGAATGTAGTCCCAGGAAAGCTGCTTAAGCACCCTGATTATCTGCTTGGCATAAATACGTAATAATGAGTCCTACCTCTTAAATGGTTTATATTATATCAAGCATATATTATAATAGAAACACCTTAAAAAAAGTTAAATAGTAGAATCCCAGCACACATATGTCCAAATGATCTCTATCCAACTACACTTGTAGTAGTTGAGAACACGTAGAAAGACTCGTGTGACTTGTGGGGATAGGTTTCCTGGACCTCCTGGAGGAAACTATTGAAGAACTAATTATGGACCAAGAAAAACATTGCCTTACAGAATGGTGGGAAACAAATGTAAAACCACAAACACAGCTAGGGTGGAATCTTAATAACCTTTTCTGAAGCATCCTCAGTAGTGAGAGGCTTAAGTCACTCCTTTCATGTGGGTCTTCTTAGGAAGATTTTATATACTATATTAGTAAAGACAGAACTTCGTACATGCTTGGATTCATTTAGAAGTATATGCACACAAATAAATATAGTGTACATTATAGGTGAGCAAGAGTATTTTTAAATGATTTAAAATATCTGGCAAATTTTTCTACATTTGCTCATTTTAGATATTTGTCCTCCATTTATTACTTATGTCTTCAGAAGAACAGATCAACAGAAATATGAATCTAAAGACTGAGTAATGGTCAAGAGAGTGCTTGGGCTGGTAAATGGGTTATGCATCATGATAAATCATTCCCATACATTTAAGTTCACAATGCTAATCATGTCTATTTTCCATGTGAGGAAGCAGGTACTGGAAAGATAACCTGTCTTTCAAAGACCATATGTTTATGCAGTGTTAGAATCCACATGACTGCTAACCAGGCACACTGCTTTGGGGAAAATCAAAGGCCTTCCCTACTATATCTAGGCTGAGCAAGGTATTAATCCAAAGAGAATAGGATTCCAAAAAGCCAGTAAAAGCAGCAGGGATAAATCCTGTTGCCACTGCCAGTGACCCCACAGTCTGCCCCAGACATACAACTGTTACCCACATTCAGAGTTAGGTCCTATGCTGATTCCTTCCCTGTCGTGCTGGAATTGGTTAGCTCCTATTAGCTCAGGTAAAATATTTCAGTGAGTGTACCCATCATGGTCTTGACCTCTTTGTTCATATTCTCACTCCTCACACTCTTCAACTGGACTTTGGGATCTCAGTCCAGTGCTCCAATGCAGGTCTCTGCCTCTGTTTCTATCAGTTGCCAGATGAAGAAGGTTCTGTGGTGGTATTTATTCATCAGTCTGACAACAGGGCAAGGCCAGTTCAGGCACCCTCTCCTCTATTGCTTAAGATCTTAGCTGGGGTCGTCCTTGTGGATTCCTGGGAATTTCTCTAGTGCCAGGTTTCTTTCTAGCCCCATAATGACTCCCTCAATCAAAATATTTTTTTTTCCTTTTTCTCATCTTTGCCCTTCCTCCCTCTCAATTATCCTGTTCCCTCAAGTTCACCTTCTCTTTTCCCATTGTCTTCCTCCTACTTCTCCCACCTCAAAGCTCCCAGTCTTGTGGGCAATCTTGTCTATTTCCGCTTTCCAGGTGGATCTATGTATGTTGTTCTGGTTCACCTTGTTACTTAGGCTTTCTGGGATCAATATCCTTTGCTTTACAACTAGTGTTTGTTGGTGAGTGAATACATACCGTATTCATCTTTCTGGGTCTTGGTTACCTCACTCAGAATGTTTTTTTCCTAGGTCAATTCATCTGCATGCAAATTTCAAGATGTCATTGGTTTTCTTTTTTTTTTTCTTTCTTTCTTTTTTTTTATACTGCTGAGTAGTACTTTAATGTGTAAATGTTCCACATTTTCTTTATCCATTCTTCAGTTGGCTCATAGACTGTTTTCATATTCTTGTTTGAGTTGATTTTAAAAAAAAATCTGTATAGTTCTCTGCCATCTTCGTTGTGCATGAAATGTGCCTACATGGAATATACCATGACTTTGGAAACAGTAATGCCTTAGCTTCAGGCTCTCATAGATAAAAAGCAGATAGCTATATTGAGAGATAGAATAAAATGGAGGGTGAAAAATACTTTTATTTGAGTTTTTTTTGATTTGACAGACTAAATATTTTATGATCTCTCATGGAATAATCTTTTTGTAGACTCTGAAGAAGTCACTTTGATTGGTTTAATTAAAAGCTGAACTGTCAATAGCTATGCAGGATTTCCAGAAATAGCAGATGCTCTGAAGAAGAAGGGCAAAGTCACAAGGAGAATCCACGAGAAGCAGAGAAAGCAGGATGAACAGTAATAGATGAGGCAAATGAGTCTTGGGGCAGCACATAAATTAATGTTAACTATAAGAGATAGCCAAACACAGGCCTAACTTACCAGCCAGATTTTCATAATTAATAAATCAAGACATCTGCTGAGCAACCTATGTTACTGGTTTCTATAATGTTTTTTGAATTATCTCCTTTTTTTTAACAAAACACAATCTCATTTTAAAATTCTATTTTTAGTATAATATAAATAGTATATGTTATACCACTGTAACATTTCCTGAAATGTTTGATTAGTAACTTATTTAAAATATATATGACTCATTAAATGATTCTCAGTGTATCTTAGGATACGCAGTTCTTGGAATGAAGGACTTTATAAGGAGAGTTAGAGAACTAAATTTATCCATTAGATACATGCTTGTGTGCATTTGGTGTTTATTCACAAGAGGAACTAATTTTCTATTAATAATGCTTTTTGTTCTTAATAAAACTTTTCGCTTAGAATTTTGAACAAGGTTGCTCACAAAATTACCATGCTCCCTAGGCTTGGTGAAAGACTATATGTGGAAACAATGTATACAACCACGGTGTTGCAATTTTCAAAGGAAATCTTGCAACATTCCTCAACAGTACACGTTCTAGAGGAATTCCTCAGACTGAGAAGAATTTACCTTCTGAGTATTAGTGAACTACCTAAATAACAGTGCCATGCCTAAATAGATCATAAATATACACATATTAAGTTCTTGGTCTCTTTTGTTAAACAGGCTCAGTATTCTAAAGTTAAGTGAGTTCTCTTGAAATTCAACTTCAATGTTTTTCTGCACTCATTTTCACATGTTCTTTCTCTGTGAAGAAATTCCTACTTGTCCAGAAGAGGAGTAATTGATTATCAGCTCTTCCTATATACTTGCCTTGCTCTATCTACACATGGTCTTCTTCTAGGTATTGTAAACAAAATAGTCATCCGAGCTGCTTTTGGGATGCATAGGCATCACCTTTCATACTTTGAGTGTATCTAATATGTTATGCATTAGATATACTGCATATATATTAAATACACACACACACACACACACGTCCCCTCTCAGTCCTCTGCATGTTGATTGGCTCAGAGTATTATGTAGGAACTCTATCTTGGGTGAATAAAGGCAGAAAAGCTCCAAAATGGAAATCAAAACTAGAGAGGAGCATTCCCAGATGGCAGGATGGAGGAGGAGGAGCTGCCTTAATGTTAAGCTACAGAAGGGTTGAAAAATAAAGGAGAGCACCAGAAACCAGGAAGGTTTGATTGTTATGCGTGTGTGCCTCAGGGTTTTTCCCCCCTCAATTTTAATTTTAATTTTTTAGCTCCAGCTGGCAGAGCCCATGCCTCCCTTACCAGCTGCCTGCCTGAGATGCTGGCTAGCTGCCAACAGCTGTGCTGTGGAAACAGGGCTCCCCCAGTATCCAAAGCGGGCTACTGAATATCATTTCTTTAAGCTTTCTTGATAACATCCATTTCTTAACATTTAAACTTAAATCAGTTATCATTTGGAACATCAACTTTGTCAAATTTGAAATAGATTGGTTCTCAAAGGAAATGTTTATTTTACCTCAACTTTATTTTCATGTTCTCATTTATATATTCTAATTACAATTCAGAATTTTGTTAATGATTTCCCACAGTACAAAGGTGTTTCAAGATCAAAATATCATAACAAAAATAGATATCACATTTGAGTGGCTCCTTGTGGTAGCTTATTTCAAGTTGCTTTATCTTTATTTTGGGAGAGTTGGGGGCTCATTTGAATTCATGCTTCTATCAATATTGACCACAGATTGTCACCTGATAGTATCAGTTCAATGACCTATACAAAATAAATTAGCAATCTCTATCTAGTTTCTGCTGGCTATGTGTCCAAGTCACAGTTGGACATCTTGTTAGCTGCCTCAGTTAAGATTTCAGTGAGAGAATAAACCATCCTAGACTAATACCCCGGGAGACCGTACTTCTGTGTACTAGAGACTCATTAACACATGTTTTGCATAGAGACTGACCGCAGCATACTTGTTCTAACAGGCTTTCCTACTCGGAGACATGGTAAATGTCTATTGCAAATCCTATTGACATTTAATTTTAAAATTATCTTCTGTATTTGTTTGCAATTTGCTCATGATGTATGCATAATTCCAATCTGTTGAAATATTGATTCTGACTTATGATTTAGTAAACTAAGGGATGCTTGAGTTGAATATTAAGCTTGAGAAGTGATTCATAATATATTACATTTATATTGCCCTTTAGAGTTTCACGAAGTACCTCCTTGAATACTATCTGTGAGTATATTTGGGAAAGAATTATGTTTAATTCATGTTTATATCATTAGCATGTAATCAATGCTAGCACATGGCAGCAACATAATACAGGTTTTTTCTCATAATAGTGTTTTTAATGAACTTATTTAAGTCTCATTTCTCAGGAAATGAAAACCATGATTGTTTTAAAATCTGCCCACAGAACCTTTGACCCTTCCCATATTAGTGTTTTATTGCTGTTGTAGCATAGTATCCTGAAGTTATTGGCTTAAAGTAACACAAATTTACTGCTTTGCAGGTCTAGAGGTCAGAAATGCAAAATGGATCAAATTCTATGTAGAAGTCCAATATACTCATACCTGCAATTGAGAAATAGTTGACTTGTTCTTGTAGTTTCTCAGGGCTATCTTGTCTCAGTACTCTGGGGTCTACTTTTGTTCTCCCTTTGTTTTCTCTCTGAAGTAAACTCTTATGATCTCTCTTTGGAAGTCTTTGCGGTTTACATGAGCCCATAAGTATCATCCTAGATGAGCTTACAATCTCAAAATCCTTCAGCATTTATTCAAAAGCCAAGTAAGGCAACTTTCATACATTTCTTACATCCGAAGGAGGGATTGAATTGTTTATTGTGTACTCCAAAGATTGAGTTCACTCTAATAATGTGATCGCTGACTGGCTTTAGAGACTTATGTCAAGTGTAGAAAGGGAAAGAAAAACAAGAAATGCTTTTCTATCCCAGTTTACCTGAGTCAGAATGTTTCTTACGTAGCCTTTGCTTTCTTGTTCTTTGATACCTTAAGGTAGAACACAAGTAATGCAATTGTGTTGTATACACCATTCTGCAGTCAGTACCTGGATCATGTATAGGCAGGCCACACAGAGAAATGACGGAAAATAAGCAACTTAAGCCTTCCTATCCTTCATACCAGGTATGCATCTTTCCATTTTATTGTTAAAATCAGAGATTAGCCCATGACAAGTAACAGAACTAAAACTTTCATAAAACCAATATAAGTTAAATTTGAGTGCATTGGTATCGTTTAAGAAGACCTGGACCATATCTCTCTGGTCCAACCTTTAATAGTTACTTGCTATGTAACTTAAAACATAATCCTGAATATGTCTGTATTTTAGTCTTTTCAGGTATAGGATCAGTATGATAAAGTGTAGTTGTTAGGAATTATATGAAGACTAACTGCTATAATAGACAAAGAAAACCAAGGTCTTATATTATTATTATCAGGATCAAATGATATTATTTAGCTTTTGAGTTACAAACTCACTATTGCAGCCTGAACTGTTTCCTTTGAAAATTTTCCTTGGTATTACTTGAGGATTATTTGAGCATGTCCTAAATGACTGAATTATAGCATGTGTGTGTGTGTGTGTGTGTGTGTGTGTGTACATGTGTATGCATGTGTTCATTAATAAATGGTTCTGTTTTCAGGCATATGGAGGTCAGAGGTCAATCTCCACTGTCATTCCCAGATGCCATCTACATTGTTTTGAGATAGGGTGTCTCAGGGGATTGTCACCTAAGCTAGTCCACCTGATCAATGTGCCCTATATATTTGCCCGTTTCTACCTCTGAATTGACAGAATTTGCACTAGAAGTAGCACCATTATTCCAAGTTTCTTCTGTTTCTTCTCTTAGACAATGCATTCCAACCATAACCTCCTTTCACTCAATTCCTCCCAGTTTCTCCAAAGCCTCCCTTTTTTCTACTCAGCTCAGTTCCAACTACATCTCCCCTCCTCTATAGCCACTGCTCCTCCATTTCCTTAAAGAAAAGAACAAGTCCCCTAAAGATATCAACTGAACACAACATAAAAAGATCCAATAAGATTAGGCACAAAACCTCATATCAAGGCTGTATTATGCAACCCTGTAGCAGAAAAAGGGTCCGAGGAGCAGAAAAAGAGTCAGAGACATCTCTGCTTCCTCTGTTTTGAGTCCCATCAAAAATTCCAAGATGAACCACCCTAGAACCTATGAGAAGACCTAGCACAGACCCATGCATGCTCCATGATTGCTGATTCAGTCTCTGTGAGTTCCCATCAGGGCTCCTTTGTTGATTCTATGAGCCATGTTCTTGTGGTGTCTTCCACATCCCCTGGCTACTACAATCCTTCCTCCCCCTCGTAGCTCAACCTAATGTTTGGGTATGGGTATATGCATCTGCTCCCATCAGCAGCTGCCAAGAGGAAGCCTTTCTAATAGTGACTGAGATAGAAAACAATATGTAAGTACAGCAGACTAACATTAGAAAACATTTCATTATTTGTTTGTTTATTTACTAATTCATGTATGTATGTATGTATGTATGTATGTATGTATGTATGTATCTATCTATCTATCTATCTATCTATCTATCTATCTATCTATCTATCTATCTATCTATCTATCTATCTACCTTGTCAGTTGTATTTGGTTTGACCCTATGTCTGAGACATTCAGCTTCAGGTTCCTGGCCACTCAGACAATATAAGGCATGTTTTGGAAGTTGCTTACAATGTACTTCCTGTTAACTTAGGTAATAATATATCATTCTGGAGTCTTTGATGGAGTTGAAGAATAGTTATAATCATATTTTTCCTGTTATAATAAAAGATAAAGTAGATATAAATGTTGTGACTGTAATTCTTGCTTGATAACTGTTTTGTTATATGTAATTTCACTATGTTAAAGTTAAAACCTTCTTTTTATATTTAAACAGAAAAAGGGAGGTGATTCCCTTCTGTATACTGTGATTAACATTAATGAATAAAGAAACTGTTTTGGACCTGTAGCAGGGCAGAACTTAGCCAGGCAAGGAAAACTAAACTGAATGCTGGAAGAAAGGAGGCAGAGTCAGGGGGAAGCCATCGAGCCCCACTGGAGACAGATGCTGGAACTTTACCAGGTAAGTCACAGCCGCGTAGCAATACACAGATTAATGGAGATAGGCTAAATTAAGATGTAAGAGTTAGCTAATAAGAACCTAGAGCTAATGGTTCAAGCAGTGATTTAATTAATACAGTTTCTGTGTGATTATTTCAGGACTGAGCATCAGGGAACCAACTAGTGGCCTCCGTACAACAATCCATTAGCCCCTACAGCCCTCATTGCTACTTAGCCTCTCAGCTTCTGTGAATTATAGTTTGATTATTTTTCTTAACAGCTAATATTCACTTAAAAGTGAGTGCATATCCTATTTGTCATTCTGAGTCTGGGTTGCTTTACTCAGGGTGATTTTTTTTTGTAGTTCCATTCATTTGTCTGCATATTTTATACTGTCGTTATCCTCTAACAGGTGAGTAATATTCCATTCTGTAAATGTACCATGGTTTTTTTTTTTTTCAATCTTCAGTTGGTGAAGTTCTAGGTTGTTTTCAGTTTATGGCTATTATGAATAAGAATGTTTTGAACATAGTTAAGCAAGTGTCCTTGAAGTAGGATGGATTATCTTTGGGTATATATACCAAGAGGTGATATAGTTAGGTTTTGAGGTGGATCAATTTCCAAATTTTAGAGTAATAAAAATAGATATCGATTTCCATATTGGTTGTTCAAGGATGTACTAGCTTCAATAATGAAGGTGTGTTCCTACTGCTCCATATCCTTGGCAACATGAGTTGTCAGAACCGTTGTTTTTATTAGTCATCCTAACCATTCTGATAGTGGTAAAAAGGACTCAGAAATAGTTTTGATTTGCATTTTTTCTAGCAGTTAAGTATATTTAACATTTCTCTAAGTATTTCTCAGCCATTTGTGATTCCTCTATTGGAAATTCTGTTTAGAGCTACACTCCATTTTTAATTGGATTGTTTTATTTATTAATGTCTGATTTATTGAGTTCCTGTGTATATTTTGGATATTGGAACAGTGTCTGATGTATAGTTTGTAAAAATCTTTTTTCTTTCAGTAGACTTTCTCCTTGTCCTATTGACAGTATCCTTTGTATTACAAAAGATTTTCAGTTTCATGAGTCAGACTTATTATTCATTGGTCTTAATGGCTGTACTAAATGTGTTATGTTCAGAATGTTGTCTCCTATGCCAATGCATTCAAGACAGTTCCATATTTTTTCTTATCCTTTTAATGTGTCTGGTTTATGTTGAAGTCTTTCATTGTCTCCACTGAGTGTAATTCTGATAGGTCTGCCTTTATATGGTACTTGGCCATTTTCCTTTGCAACTCTTAATATTCCTTCTTTCCTTTTTCTGTATGTTTAGTGTTTTGATTGTTATGTGGTGAGGAGACTTCTTTTTTTTTTGATCCAGTCTATTTGGATTCATAATCTTCTTTTATCTTTATAAGGATATATTTCTTTAGGTTGGGAAAGTTTTCTTCTATTATTTTGTTAAATATTTTCTGTGCTTTTGAGTCGAACTTCTCCTTCTTCTTTACCTATTATTCTTAGACTTGGTCTTTTCATGGTGTCCCATATTTCCTGGATATTTTGTGTTAAGCTTTTCTTAGATTTAATGTTTTCTTTGAATGATGAGTCTACTTCTGTTGTATCTTCAGCGCTTGAGATTCTCTCTTCCATCTCTTATATTCTGCTGTTTATGCTTGCATTTGTGGTTTTTAATAATTTTCTCATGACTTCTTTTTCTATAATTCCCTCGGTTTGTGTTTTCTTTATTGTCTACATTTCAGTTTTCAAGTGAATAGTTTATTTCATATGTTTAATGCTTCTTCTTGGTTTTCTTTAAGGGATTTATTGGTGTCTGACATTTCTTGGAGGGAGTTTCTCATTTCCTTTCTAAGGGCCTTAAACATTCTCTTAAAGTTACTTTTTAGGTAATTTTCTTCTGCTTCATCTATATTTGGTTGCTCAAGTCTTGCTATTATAGGGTCACTAGATTTTATTGGTGTCGTGTTGCTCTTTGTGGTGTTTTGTCTGTTTTTACCTTGTCCATCCATCATTTCCTCAGACTGGTGTAGTTGGGGCTGTCTGTGACTCTGGAGACCAATCTTCTAGGTGTCAGTGGATCCAAGGCTCATATGGCTGCTCCTTGTAGTATAATCTGCTCTTATGGAGTTTGTTGTCTCAGGTCTGCTCTGGCCTAGTGCCAGCTCAGACCTTTTTTGTAAATGTCCCTGGTCTGGTTCTGCTCTTGCAGAGGTCCCCGGCTTGGGGTTGGTCCTACAATGGTCTCTGGCTCTGATCTACTCCCTTTTAGGTCCCAGACATGGGTGCTCCCAGACCTCCAGAAGTCTTGGTTCGGGCCTACTCCCTCAGAGGGAGTTGCATGGACCAACAGAATCTCTGGCTCTGACACCTCAGCTGTTGATCCCCTCTACCTGGTCCAGAGTTTACTCTCTTAGACCTGCTCTGACCAAGGTCTCTGGCTCAGTCCTGCTCCTATGAGGCTTGCTGCCCATTAGTAGTGTATCTTTTACAATTATGGATGTTCTTGCATCCAGGTTTTTAAGAATAATAATAATAAAAAAAAAACGCTTGGTAGATTTCTCCTTTGATGAGTATGAAGTGTCTATCCCACCTCCAGAAAAAATGCTTAATTTTCAATTAAAGTCTATTTTGTTAGATATTAGGATAGCTAGACCAGCTTCATTCTTGAGGCAACTTGGTTAGAAAACCTTTTTCCAACTGATTAATCTGAGGTAATATGTGTTGTTGATTATGAGGTATGTTTCTTGTATGCATCAGAAAGATGAATTCTATTTTCACATTCATTCTGTGAGTCTGTAACCCCCCCTTTTTCATTAGGGAATGAATCCATTGATATTGAGAATCATCAATGACAAATAATTGTCAATTTGGCTTTTGCTGCTGTGAGATTATTTATTTCCTGTGTTTTCATGGATGTAGTTAACCTGCTTTTTTGGAGTTTTCTTTCCAGTAATCTGTGGAGATAGATATAGTTTAATTTAACTTTATCAATGAATATTTTGTTGTCTTCATGTATGGTTATTGAAATTTTTGTTGTGTATAGCAGTCTGGGCAAAATCTGTGGTATCTTAGAATCTGCATTAGCATCTGTTCAGGCCTCTCTGCAATATATATATATATATATATATGTGTGTGTGTGTGTGTGTGTGTGTGTGTGTGTGTGTGTGTAAATATTTCTCTTTTCCCTTAATAACTTTTAATATTCCTTATTTGTTCTGTCTGTTTAGTACTTTATTACATGTATGGAGTCTTTCTTTGTTAGGTTAGGAATATTTTTCTCTATAATATTGTTGAAAATATTTTCTGAACCTTGGAGCTGGATTCTTCTCCATCTTCTATTACTACTATCTTTAGGTTTGATCCTTTCATAGGGTTACAGATATTCTGGATTTTTTGTTGCAGGATTTTTTTAATGTAATATTCTTCTTTAACTGACATATTTATCTCTTCTATTGTGTATTCAAAGTCTGAGATTCTCTCTTCCATCTGATGAATTTTGTTGGTAATGTTTATATTTGTAATTTCTGTTCATCAACATAGATTTTTCATTTCTGGAATTCCCTCAGTTTGTATTTTCTTTTTTCTTTGTATTTCTGTCTTCTGGCCTTGAATCATTTCCTTCAACAGCTTGTTTGTTTGTATTTTCTTGTCTCTTTGGCTCCCCTTAAGAGATTTATTCAAATCCTCCAATTTTTGTTTGTTTTTTATTCAATTTCTTTAAGGGATTTATTCAAATCTTCTCTCTAAGAACGTTTATGCCCGTCAAAAAATTGCACTTCTGGTCTTTTTCTGTGCTTCAGCTGTGTTGGAGTATTCAAAGCTTGCTGTTGTAGGATATCTGTGCTCTGTTGATGAAACAATGCCCTTATTGTTGCTGATTCTTTCTTACATTGGCAACTAAACTTCTGGGTTTAGGGTGATTATAGGTATAGGTACTGATTTTTGGGTTTGTCTTTGTTCCTTTGTTTCTGTTTCTTCTCTGGTCTTATGGCCTGTGTTGGCTGTGATTGGGCAAGGTGACTCTATCCAAGATGAAGCTGGACTTGTGGTGCCTTACGTGGTCTCTTGACAAGCATGGAGTCTGTGTCTGAGCTGTATGATGAAGTTTTGGTGGCCAGTGTGGCTTCTTGTTCATCAGAGTGTCTCCGTCTTATTTGTAAGCTAGAATATTGTGACATAGAAGGGAGGGAGATTGTTATTGGAAATAATTTCAGAGTGTTGCATCAAGAGATTGTAGGAAATCTTATTGCAGGCAGCCCACCAGGCTTTCTGGAAGGTTTGGCCTATGTTTAGGTAAGGGGTGTCTGATGGAGTTACTGGCTGAGACACAGCAACAAAGGAAGGAGGATCACTGAGGATAACATTTGGTGCAAACTAGAAAGTGGAAAAGTTGCTTGGGTGGGTGGCCTACCTGGTCTTCTAGAAGGCTTGGCCTGTGTTTGGGTAGGGAGTGCCTACCTTAGGGATTCTAGGGAGAGTGGGAAATGTTTGCAAGCTTGTAGCTTGTTTTGTCTTCTGGCAGCCATGGATGTGTTTCGGCATGGAGTGTCTACCCTAGTGAACTGAGAGACTGGGGAAGATACAGTATTCCAAGCATTTATTCTGGTCACTGGACAGCAACCTAACAACTTAAGTTGTTAGGATTGTATAGCCAGCACTGCACCCATTAAGCAATCTCCCAGACACCTTTCATGTACCCAGAATGTCACCCAGAAATTTGGGGGGAAAGCACCGAAATGCCCCAAATTCATTATAACATTGCTTGGTATGGGATTTATGAATCTAGTGTTCAATAGGAATCCCTAACAGGTTCTAGAGTGTTTTACTAACATCCTCACTTTTTTCAGAATGATGAAGAGGATATCACTTAGAGATAATGTACATGCCAGCAAATCAATTCTTTGTCCTAATTTCTTTCTTCCCATGATCAGTGAATCTTTAAACACTTACTGCTTCATTTGCCTCCTCCCTGTGGCAGTTAAGGTAATTGTATCTATCAGAAGCAAAGCATAACAGAAACTGAAGGCAGTGAAGAATTTGAGGACTTCAATTCATGCCCTTTTTACTGTAACCTTATTATATATCTGAAACCAGTTTTATTTCTTGTGGCTTACTCTATTAGTGTGTGCTCTTTTAAAGATCAACTGTTACAACGTTTTTATTATTGTTTAATAACATAATTCTTTATTAGTTCTCTGGGAATTTCATATCATGCAGTCCAATAGTCCCCACCATTTTATATCCACCCCTCACCACCATAACTTCCTTTCCCCAAAAGAAAAACACAAATTAATTAAAAACAAAACAGAGCAAGCAAATAAACAACAAACATCATCATCATCATCATCAACAACAACAAAAACTGTTGGGAACAGTGAAACCCCAGATCCTGAATTTCTTGTAATCCCCTGATTTGAGTGCCTACCGCTGCTCAGAGCACGAGACCTTCAGGAGTTCCTGATGGCAGGAGAGTGGTTTCTGTGGGTTTGGCTTGGGCGTGGCTATCTCTATATAATCTGCTTCAGAAGACAATAAAGGGGGCATTCTTGGGGAATTCAAGGATGACCCGTGTGGCTGTCTCTCTGTCTCTGTGTGTCTGTGTACTTTAACCTCCAGCCCCCTTGCCCGAAGCTCGCGAACTGGGTGCCAGCGCACAGAGCGCAGACACGGGGACGCGGCAAAAAAACACCTTTCTTCCACTATTGCCTGGATTCACAGAGACCCTGTAGCTCTCATTCCAAACGAATAGTCCCTTCACATGCTCCAGCAGGACGTAGATGCACCAATTCAAGGGCCAGAATGTGGGTTTGCATGGTAGCTGATCTGACCAGTTGGGAACTGCTGAGCCGAAACCCCACTGGAAAGGTATGGGTCAGGCCATCAGGGCCAGCTCTCCCACACTCATAGTGGCAGGTGAGGCCATCCCTCCTGAGTATAGGGACTAGCTAGCTCTCCAATGAGTGGTAGGACCAGCTCTCCTCCTGCAGTGTCCAGTGAGGGCCAGGACCAGCAATCCCAAGGCCAGTGAAAGGCAGGCAGGCTCAGCACATCCCTCACATTTCAGTAAGTATTTTTTTTCTTGTGAACCCCTGCTGTAACACAGACAGTGAAGATGCACACGAGCCCTAATTGCAGCAGAATCATGGACCCAGAGGCAGCATAGACCACCCAGATTAATGTAGCCCTGGCAGCAGCATGGTCTCTGGTTACCAGCATTGTCTCAGCATGACCTTCAATGGTACCAGGAGCCACAGACATCAACACAGGTCCTGGCTGAAGTAGAGTCATGGACCCAGACATGACCCCTCAGCAGCCCTGACTCAGATGACAGCTTAGACCCAGATTACAGAACAGGGCATTCAGATCAGTATGGCCCCACTGGTGGCTCAGCTTTATGTACCAACATATCCACAGGTTGCAGTCTAGACATTGAACACCAATGTGGCTTCTGTTGATGGGCCACAGACATCAACACTGACATCAACTGTGGTAAAACCACAACTAGTTGGGGTCCTTGGCAGTAATCCAGCTCAGATGTTGCCATAGTCGTAAGTGGCACCACAGGCCACTCAGGTTGATATGATCCACGTTTTCTTGATTCTTTAATAGAGAGCGTCAATATCACAATTACAGCAAATTATAAAGACTACTGAATTCTTGCATTGTCATTGTTTTTTCTTATCTACCACATTATGTGATTCATATCAATAGCTATTGCTAGTAGCACATTCAATGTTCAAGCCTAACTTGTCTTCAAAACCATTCATGACACATTCAGGTCCCCATGGATTTTATCAAAAGTTAAGAGAAGTTTAATGTACCTCTTGTGATTTAACACTTCATTAGAATTCCTCCAAAAAGTTCCAAATTTATATAGAGAAAAGAATCAGTTTATATTAAGATTCCTACATCAATTTATTTTTTCACTTCTATTTATAGTTATTTCACCTCTGAACTCACAGTTATCTACACTATACATAGCCACATCCCCACATGCTAATGACTAGCATTGTTCATAGCATAAATAAAACATTATTATTTGAGTTGGGTATTTTTCTTCAGAAACAATTCTTCCTGTGTTGATGAACGGCTGACATTTCTGTGCTGATTAGTGATTTGGTCAATGAATCATTCCTTCTGTCACTAAACATGTCAGAGAGAATTTTTAAATCTGCTTTTTCTCTACATATTCTTATTTGTCCTCCCATTTGAAATAGAAACTTTACTATAATGGAATGAGAAGCTGGCATTAAATTTAGAGATTTGCTAACTATATCACAGATGCATGTGTAAGACTTGAGCAAGAACCAGATAGACAATTGCCTGGTATGGATGAGATAGGTGGCCACAAAATTCCATCCTTAGCAGAGGTGCTATTAACAATTTGTGGCTAGGAGGAGAGTCAGCTTTATTCAAGAATGTAGTCACTAAGAGGCTACATATCTTACTTAGGAATTTATTGCCATGAAGAGACTCCATGACCACAGCAACTCTTATAAAGGAAAACATTTATCTGGAGTGATCAAACAGCTTAGAGGTTTAGTCCATTACCTTTATTTCAGGAAGCATGATATCGTGTAGGCAGATATAGTACTAAAAAGGTAGCAAGAGTTCTACATCCTGATACACAGGCAGAGGGAAGAGACTGAGACACATAAGCCTGGCTTGAGCATCTGATACCTCAAGGCACTCCACCAGTGATAGTCTTCAACCAACGATGTCATATGTACTTACTCCAACAGCTCCCATTGCTGCCAGTCCCTTTGAGTATATGGGGATATTTTTCATTCAAACTATCATGCTACACATGCTCCAATTAAGGCTGAATATGAAGGGTTAAAACAAACAATTTTCTGATATTGATTTCTATAAGTGGCTATACAAGTTTTCACTCCATCCAACAACAGAGGAGTGTTCTCCTTGCCCCAAATACTCACCAGCATGAACTGTCACTTGTGTTATCAATCTTAGCCATTCTGACAGGTGTACACAGAATCTCAAAGTAGTTTTGATTTGCATTTCTCTGGTGGTTAAGGATCTTCAGCATTTCTTTGTGTGTCTCTCAGCCATTTGCAATTCTTTTATTGAGAATTCTTTGTTTAGATATGGATCACATTTTTAATTGGATTCTTTGGTTTATTAATGTCTAATTTCTTGTGCTCTTACATATTTTGGATATTAGACCACTATTGGATGTGTACTTGATAAATATTTTTGCCATCTTGTAGGCTCCCTCTTTGTCCAATTGATGATATCATTTGTGTTACATAAAAACTTTAATTTCATGAGGTCAGTTTTATTAATGATTGGTCTTAGTAGCTGCACTAAATGTGTTCTGTTCAGAATGTTGTCACCTGTGCCATTGCATTCAAGGCTGTTGTACACTTTACTTTTTCTATCCTTTTTGGTGGGTTTGCTTTTATGTTGAAGTCTTTGATCCACTTGTTCTTGAGTTTTGCTCACGGCGATAAATATGGATCTATTTGCATTTTTACATGCAAACATCCAGTTAAAGGAGCATCATTTGTTGAAGAATATTTTTCGTTTCCTTTGGTTTTTCTGGATTTTTTGTTATAAAAATTCAGTTGTCCATGAGTGTTTGAATTTATGTCTGTGTCTTCATTGATTCCATAGATCATCACATATGTTTTTAAGATCATATCCTGTGATTAAAGTGACTATAACTCTATAGTA
Source organism: Microtus ochrogaster (assembly GCF_000317375.1). NCBI lineage: Eukaryota > Metazoa > Chordata > Mammalia > Rodentia > Cricetidae > Microtus > Microtus ochrogaster. The sequence continues at coordinate 1,502,868 of NW_004949100.1, read as the reverse complement.
CAGCTTCAAATGAGAAATGATAATACCTCAGCACGTTCTTTTATTATTAAGGGTTGTTTAAGTTATCCTAATTTTCTATTTTTCCATATGAAATTGAAAATTTCCCTTTAGGGAATTTTGATGGGGATTGCATTGAATCTGTGGGTTGGCTTTAGTAAAGTGCTTTTTACTATGCTAATCCCACCCATCTCTGAGCATGGGAGGTCTTTCCATCATCTGATATGTTTTTCTGTTTCTTTCTCCAAGGTATTAAAGTTTTTGTCATATTTGTCTTTCATTTGTTTGCATAGAATTACTACAACATATTTTATGTTATAAGAGGCTATTGTGAAGAACGTTCTTTCCCTGATTTCTCCCTCAGTCCATTTGCCATTTGTGTGTAAGAGGGCTACTGAATTTTTAATTTCATTTTTTTAGCCATTCATTTTGCTGAAGTTGTTTATCAGTTGTAGGAGTTCCCTAGTGGTGGTTTAGGGTCACTCATGTATACTATTATATCACCTGCAAATAATACTTTATCTTTTTTCCAATTGTTATCCCCTTAATCTATTTATATTGCATTATTGCTCTACCTAAATTTTCAAGTATTATGTTTAATAGTTATGCAGAGAAATGACAGCCTTGTCTTGTTCCTTATTTTAATGGAATTGCTTTGATTTTTTTTCTCCACTTACATTTATGTTGGCTTTAGGCTTGCTGAAAATCACCTTTATTGTATATGTTTCTTTTATTTTTCTCTCTAAGATTTTTATCATGAAGGAAAATTGAATTTTGTGAAATGTTTTTTGACATCTATGTCGATGATCATGTTTTTTGTTGTTGTTGTTTGTTTTTTATTTCAGTTTGTTTGTATAGTGAATTACATTTACTGATATTTGTATGTTGAATTATCTCTGCATCTCTGGGTTGAAACCTGCTTGATAATGGTGAATAATGTTGTTGATGTTTTCCTGCATTTGGTTTTTAATTATTATATTGTATATTTTTACATCAATATTCATAAGGGAAATGGGTCTTTAATTCCCTTTCTTTGCTGAGTCTTTTTCTGTGATTTGAGTATTAGGGTAATTATAACTTCATTAAATGGGTTTACGCCTGTTATTTCTGTTTCTGATTTGTGGTATAATTTGAGTCTTAGCATTAAGACTTATTTGAATAGTTACTAAAATTCTGTACTAAACCTTTCTGACACTGGGCTTTTTTTGCTTGTTTGTTTATTTGAGAGACTCTTAATGACTACTTCTATTACACTAAGGATTATAATTCTATTTAAATTGCTTATCTGCTCTCCATTTTACTTTGGTAAATGTTGCATATTTAGAAGATTATCTATTTATTTTAAATTTTCCAGTATGGTATAGAAACGCAGTTTTACAGTATGCCCTACTGATATGCTGGATTTCCTGGGTTTATGTTGTAAAGTTTCCCTTTTTTTCTGATTTTATTAAATTGGTTATTCTATTTCTCTTTTTTAGATAGGTTGAATAAGAGTTTGTTTATCTTGTTCATTTATCATATAACCAACTATTCATTTTATTGATACTTTGCAGTTTTCTTTGTTTCTGTTTTATTGATTTCAGCCTTTTGTATGAGTATTTCTTGTTCTATCCTTTTGTGTGTGCTTGTTTCATTTTGTTCTAAAACCTTCATGTGAGGTGCTAAGTTGCAGTATAAGATCACTCCATGTTTTTATGTAGGTACTTAGTGCTATAAAGTTTCCTCTTAGTACCTCTTTCATTGTATTCCTAAGTTTGTGTACTCTTTGTATTCATTTTCATTGAATTTTAGAAAACTATTTTTTTTCATTATTTATGTTTTCACCCAATTTAGTTTCAGTAGAACACTTTCCTGTTTTGATGCATTTGTAAGTTTTCCGTTATTTTTAGTGTTTTTGACCTTGAGCTTTAATCTGTGGTTTTCTGACAAAATGCCAGGAGGGATTTTATTTTCTTTTATATTTTATAATTATTGAGACTTGCTTTGTGACTGAGTATGTGGTATATTTTTGAGAAAGTTCTGTGATATTTTGAGAGGAAGGTACAGTCTTCTGTGTTCTGGTAGAATGTTTGGTAAATATCTGTTAAATTCATTTGGTTTGTAATGACAGTTAGCTCCAACATTTCCCTTTTTAGTGTTTATCCTGGGTAAGTTGTCCATTGATGAGAGTGAAGTATTCAAATCTCCCACTATCAGTGTGTGAAGTGCAATATGTGGTTTAAGCTATAGTAATGTTCCTTTTATGAAATTGGTTTGGCGCATAGATTTAAATAATTGAACTATAATTTTGGTAGATTTCTTCTTTGGAGAATATATTATCTTTCTGCAACTTTTTTGATTAATTTTGTTTTACATTCTATTTTTTTTGCTATTAAAATGGCGACTTCAGCTTGCTTCATAGGTCCATTAGCTTGGAATATCTTTTTTTTAACCCTTTATCCTAATATACATGTGATATTGAGGTGTATTTCTTATATGCAGCAGAAAAGTGGGCCCAATTGTTCATTCTATTAATATGTATCATTTTACTGGGATACTGAGGCCATTGATATTGAGAGTTATAAATGACCAATGATTGTTAATTCCTGTTACTTCATTGCGTTTGTGGTATTGCTGTTGTTGCTGCCGCTACTATGTGTGTGTGTGTGTGTATTTCACTTCTTTTATTCTTGCTGCTGTGAGATTATTTATTTCCTGTGTTTTCATTTGTGTACTTAACCTCTTTATTTAGATTTTTTCTGTCTGGCACCTTCTGTAGGGCTAGATCTATAGGTAAACGTTCAAATTTGGCTTTATCATGGGATATCTTATTTTACCTATCTGTGGTGATGGAGCGTTTTCCTGGGCATAGTAATCTGGGCTGACGTGTGTGGTCTCTTAAAATAGAAAACACATCTCCCCAAGCCCTCTGACGTTGAGAGTCTCTACAGAGATTTCAGGTGTAGTTCTAACTTGTTCTCTTTTTTTTTCCAATTTTTAATATTCTTTCTTTGTTCTGTACATTTAGTGTTTCATTTATTATGTGGTGACAATGTTTTTTTTTTTTTTCTGGTCCGATCTTTTTGGTATTCCCTATGCTTCCTATACCTTTACAGAAATCTCCTTTTTTAGATTAGGAAACTTTTTTTTTCTTTTTTGAAAATATTTTCTATGCCTTTAAGCTTGTGATGTTTTCCTTCATCTATTCCTGTTAATTATAGATTTGGTCTTTTCATAGTGTCCTGAATTTTCTGAATATTTTGTGTTAGGAATATTTTAGATTAAACATTTTCTTTTACTAATGTATCCATTTCTCCAATCAATATTTTCAATGCCCGAGATACTCTTTTTCATCTCTTGTTTTCATTTGCTTGCTTTGTCGTTCCTGTTGGCATGCCTAAATTTTTCATTTTCAGGTGTCCCTCACTTTGAGTATTCATTATTGCTTCTACGTCTACTTTCAGGTGTAAGAAAGATTAATTTGTTTTCTTCATTGTTTTTTTTTTTCTGGCCTTCTTTATGGAATTTATCCATTTACTCAAATTGTATGTTTGTGTTTTCCTGGATTTCTTTAAAAGATTTTTTTTCATTTCCTCTTTAAGGACCACTATCATCTTCATACATTTGGTTTTAAGGTTTTTCCCTTGTGCTTCATCAATGTTTGAATATTAAGGGCTTACTGTGGGAGAATAGCTGGTGTGTGGTGGAGACATACTGCCCTAGCAGTTACTAGTTATGTTTTTAAGCTGACATGTACGATGCATCTGAGTTTGGGTGATTTTAGGTCTAGGTGCTGTTCATTAGATGGCTGTTTTGTTCCTTCATTTCTGTTTTCTCTCTGGAATTCAAAGATTATGTTGAATGAATGTTGCTTGTTTATTGACCTGCTAGGCTGGTACATTCATGGGAATGCTTGCTAATGTTGTAAGCCTGTGTGGGGTCCACAAGAGGTGTGAACAGGTAGTGAGGGACAATTGTCTATATTCTGTCCATTATGTTTTAAATAAATGCTGATTGGCCAGTAGCTCGGCAGGAAGTATAGGTGGGACAACCAGACAGGAAGTAGAGGTGAGTCAATAAGAGCAGGAGTATTCTGGGAAGAAGGAAGCTCTTCTCGGCAGTCATGAGCTTGAACACGGAAGAAGCAAGATGTGAACTGCCCTGCTGAAAAAGGTGCTGAGTCCATGCAGTTAACATAGACAAAAATAATGGGCTAATATACATTACAAAAGCTAATACAAAGCCAGAGCTTATGGGCCAATCCCTTTATAGTTAATGTAGACCTCTGTGTGATTTCTTTGGGACTTAATGACTGCAGGAACCTGCCAGGACAGAAACCCCAACAACAAACAGGGAGGTTGAGAATTGGTAGCTGGTGTTCAGTTGATGTACTAAGTAAGCGTGACCTGAGAATTAGGTCTGGAGTAACAGAGGGAGTAGGGTACTAGCTAGATTGGAAATTGACATGGTGGTCTCTTAGAAG
>NW_004949100.1:1495601-1497045 GCF_000317375.1 Microtus ochrogaster | reverse complement strand
TGGTAGAAGTAGAGAGAGAGCAAATCAGAATTTATGGTATTAGAAACTTATTTTTAATAAAAACAAAAACATATAAAGTTGCATTTATGAATTTATGAATGTCTCAAACCAATAAATAAGAGATAATGAGATAGCAAGCTAGTATCTGGGCATATAAACCAACACCTGTAATCTCAGTTACTGAGAATACAGAGTCAGGGAAGTCATAATTTTTATGCTACCCCTTAACCACATAGAAAATTCTTAGTCAGTATGATCTAGATGTTGTCATAAGGGCACAGCTGTCATAGAGAGTAGAAGAGTCCCTAGAAATGATGTAAAAGGAAGGCCCTTCCTGAATTGTGTTAGGGATTCAGGAGTAAAATACTTTAAAACGATCGAGGTTCAGTTTTAATGATGTCTAAATTAGATTTTAAGATATAAAATATTTTTGAAGATGGAGAATTAATTCACTTATTAAATAACAAGGTGAAATCTAAGAAGGAATATAGCCGTGAAGAGCGTGTCTGAAGCGCTGTGCATATAGCACAGTTCTTAGAGTGCTTGTCTAGTTTCATGTGCCCTAGGCTTCGTCAGGACTGCACAAACAGAGCATACTGGTGCAAAGAGATCCACTGAGATAAACGTGGTTCAAACAATGTTGTACATTGATTTTGAAACATTGCTAACTTATTTTTCCTTCAATTTACAGAATTGTTTTGGTTTATTTATTAAACTGTCAATAGGAGTTATCTGCTGTGAACTCTTGTTCATTTAGCTTTGTAAAATGGAGAAAAAAAAATAAAGCCTAATAGAGAACAATTGTCATAGAAAAATAAAAAACAGCCATCAAGATAAATAGAACAAGTTCATATAAAGGTTGTATTTTATCACAAACTTTTGAAGGAGACATTAATTTTAGGAGAGTATATGAAATAATTTCAAAAAAAGTATCTAGGTTTTTTATTCTACTTTTAATTGGGTTGATATTGTAGGACTTTCCTATGTGTAATAGTCATGTAATGTTCAGATACCAGCCTTTCATCTATCTCTTCATCAAACTGCAACTTTCAACATATTTTCTGTTCCATCCTCTCTGATGTACCCTGAGAAACATATGAACTCAAATTATCTGTGATTCCCCACATGAGACCTGCAGAAATTCAAGAGTTAAAAACAAATGCCATCAAGAGTGGAAAGGATAGGAAAGGGACTACAGTGGTATACACAATCTGATAGTGGAAAAGAGGAAATGATAAAAAGGGAAGCTATCTAGGAAAGAGGGAGGGAGATAAATGCAGGAGAAGGATGGAGGTAGGAAAAAGAACAATAAGGATGTCTGAAAATCCACAAGGAATCATACTATTGGGTATTTACCCACTGAAGAAAAAAAAACCACATAATTTCATATATATGTGTGTGTGTGTGTGTGTGTGTGTGTGTGTGTGTGTGTGTGTGTGTGTGT
>NW_004949100.1:1484386-1494251 GCF_000317375.1 Microtus ochrogaster | reverse complement strand
TCCATTGGACTGCATAACCAGAACTCCATAATGCCAGTATATCGCCATGGAGGCAAGCTGATATCCATACTGACTTCCAGACTCCAGGACTATGTTTGGAAAGAGTTGGCACTTAACTTTACCCTGGTATTTTTATAGCATCCCAGGGTAAGATATCTCCGTTCCTCATTTATTCCTAAACATTTTGCCACCTTTCTTATTTTGTTTCCGTTTGAATCATTTTGTGATGGCTCTTAAGGTTTCCTTTTTACAAAACAAATTATATTGTCTATTTCTTTGTACTGAGTTGATGCCTTAAGCACCAACTCTGTGACAGCTTCTTTCTTTGTTCTTTGCCCTCATATATTAACTAATTCACCATAATAGTATTGGGAATTAGATGTTCCCGTTACCCAGACAAAGACAGTACACTTTAATAGATAGAAGGAAGTTTTTCGACTAGTGTTAGATTGAGTAGAAAATGAACCAGAATACCATGCCCTACCTCCTGTGGAATTCCAAAAGATATTTACCAGGATTACTGGTAAAATGAATCCCACTAACTACTTTTCTTTCCCTTGCTTTAGTTTGCCAGGTTACATGTCAGGACACTGGAGAATCTGTGACTCAGAAACTTTAGCCAATTTGTTACTAACCATCTGAACTTTATTATGTGTGCGACTTCCAATAAAACATCGACAATTATCCACTCCCACCCACATATGTTGTCTATGGTAATTAGTTTTCCGTGACTTTCAATTGCTTATTCCTTGCCACACTGGTTATCATGAGCTTTGTTCCTGGCATCCTAATGGTTTATAAGGTTTGCATCTGGAAACTAGACTTTTCATGCAGTACGTGTTTATTGAATGAATCAGGTTCTATGCAAACACTGATTATTCTTTCTTAATTATAGAAACATTAATTTTGTAACCCAATCTGTTCCCAGTCACCTCAGTTATTGGAAGTTCAATATTCCCCATGTTTTTTCTTACCCAAGAACTTTTTTTCAGCAATATATAATCTCATATGCTTTTTTTTTGTGTGTGTGTAATTTTTGGAGCATACTTTGCCTAAGCCTCAAGGCTTCAGCATGTAGAACTTACAGAAATTTTCATTCTACTATTAAACTTTAGAATGCAATTTTCAAAGTGCAAACAGAATCCAGGAGTTATATTTAGTTTCTAAATTGGCATTTAGTTGGAGCATAGTATTGAAAATTGTCTTTCAATTTCCTGTTAGCTTGTCAGCTGGTGTGTGTTCAATGACTTCAAGAGATAATATCTGTTACCACAGTATCCTAAGTACCTCAAAAATCATCTGTGACTGGTAGAATTAAATTCTGTATAGAGCAGTTTTCTTCTTATATAATAATGATCACAGAATCCTGTTCCTTTATATTATAACCACAATAAGTAAAATCATGATTTTTTTCATTCTTAGAGAATAAAGAATCTAACAAAGGGCTTTGGAAGAACGTGGTGTGTTAATAGATAACAATATATTCATTCTGAATGGTATTATATATTTCATAAGTTCAATCATAAACCTAGAAATACCTAGTCAGTAGCAATTCCTAGAATCACATATTTTGCATTCAGCATTAATTAGATCACCCTGGGTGTGGGGCAGGCTGTCAAGATAAAGATAATCTTCATCTGTTAAATTTCATACTTATTTATAAAATAGTAGGTTCTTTATATTTCCCTAACCAGGTGTTTGTAATGTTAATTATAAAGACCAAATATCTAAATATCTTTGAAGAACTGTTTAACATAGGAATACTAAAGCATGTACACCTATAAAGTTTGTTCTCTAATATTCTCCATAGGTTTTTGAATGATATCTCATTCTTACAGTTTGAAATTTAATTGTTAACATCTTTAGTGACTAATGTACTTCCCTCAGCTTGCAACAAAACACTGAAAATAGCTTTTGTTTTCTTTCTTCTATATATAGTTCAGATTGTATTTGTGTTGTGATAAAGAAAATGATTAATAATTAATAAATATAAAGAAATAATAAAGAATTAGTAATACTAATATTAGTAAGATTAGAGCTAAATTCAGCATCCATGAAATTGCTTCCTCAAAATACTTACAACATCAGAAGTTATCTTTTTATTTCTTCAATATGTAGAAATACCTGTGCTTCCTTGAAACTTAATTTTATCATTTTTAACCTTGTTGTTATATATTGTTTTTGTCTTTCATATCATGCACCTAGATCCCATTTATCACCTCATTTGTCATGCTCCTGTTAGTGCTTATGATGATTTCCCCAGGAGGGCCATCACAATGTCCAGAGACCACCTGAGGTTGACAGACATACATTTCCCCATATTTCTTGAGCTTGGAAGTCTAAGATTAAGGTAAAGACAAGCTTGTTCTCTTCTGATGTCCTTCTACTTGATTTGCAGGTAGATAATCTCACCACTTCATCATTTTGTGAACCTCTCATGCAAGTGCACCATATTGATTCTTGATGCTTTCCCTAGTCTACTGAGAGAATTTATCACACTGGATTGGAATCCACCTCAACAGCCTTATATACCTTGCATCAATTGTCTCTGTTACATGTTCTCCAATATGTTAGGACTCTTTTAAGGAACTGGGAAAAATTGTGAAGGACAAAAGGAAATACTTAACAGGCACTAGCAATTGAAAAATTGATCAAATAACTCCTTTGCTCTTTTGGTTTTGTTTTGTTTTTTTTTTTTTTAGACTAAGTTTCTCTATATGACAGCCTTAGCTATCTTGAAACTAGCTCTGTAGATCATGCTGGCCTCAAATCCACAGAGATCTGCCTGTCTCTATCTCCTGAGTTCTGGAGGTAAATGCATATATCATCACTGCCTGGCCAAATAACTATGACACTCTGATTTGGCATAACAAACAGAACAAGAGAAAAAACATTAAATTTAGTATTACGTTAAATGATACCTTTGAAAACATTGTTCATCATAAGGGAGATAAATAATACGGCTCCTCATTGAAAACATGTAAAGTCCCTAAATATAAATTTGAATGATATCAAATGGTTAAGGCTAATTACTGAGAAAAGTGATGGAAAACCACAAGGATAAGATTTCTTGCTTATGAAGTAGAAAATGTAAGAGACAATTGGCTCTTTATTAAACTTATAAAATGTGTTCTCTTTATAGCACATTTTAAGCTAGGTTATTATGAAATGTTTGATTATCTATTTACTTAGTAATTGAATTAAATATCTTCCAACAAAAGTGATGACATTAGCTGATTCATTCGAGCAGTGTATGCAAGATGAGTTATATGCAGTTTTAAGTTGTTCATTATATCAGTGTTCTATAAAAACTTCAGGGAATGGCCAGAAAACTCACAAGTGTTTCAAGGTTTCATCTATGTACTCCAAGTAGACAAAAAATATCCTTTCCTTTGGGACTTTAGAAAAGTGGGTAAGAGGCAATACAGGGTAGAAGAGAGAGATATCATAGAGAGCAATGATTTTGAAAAGTTATAGGGAATCATTTTTTGTTCAGTTAAAATTATATATATTATAAAATTATATATTAAAATAATATATATTATTATATAAAATTATATATAAAGTTATATATATATATATATGAGCATAGTAACACACTAAGTCATAGACTAACAAAAACCACAGCACCAAACAATGGAAGCCTCCTTTCTATCTGTTGGTCAAGAAGGTCAAGATACTTCCCAAACAATATAGGCAATTTCCATAGCCATTGTTTTCCAAATGTTCTAAGTAAAGCCCCAATATTGAAGACAGCACAACTTCGGGCACTTGACTTGGGAGACTAAAAAGGGTATGTAGAAATAAATGTCTTCTGTAGTAGTAAACCTCTGATGCAGAAGTCTCTTCCCTATAAAAGTATCATAAGATACAATGTAATCTGTCAAGGAGTTTTTTTTTTTTTAAAAAAGGAAAAACAAAAATCATCAATAATCTTACCCAGCTGTAATTGTAAAGTCTATGAACCACAGCATTAATGAGAGCTGCAAGACATCACAGAAGGTGCGACAGTAGCACTTAGGTCTTGGAGATAATGTATAACTAATTTATAATTCTACAGAGTTGTCATAAAATCATGACTTTTCAGTATTTTTTTTAATTTATTTATATTGATGCTTTTCCTGCACGTATGTCTTAAAGTCATGTGAATGCAGTCATCACAGAGTCTAGAAGATCCTCTGTGTCAGGAGTTCCCTAGTTGCAAGTCGCAAAGTGGTTGCAAAGAATGGAACCCTGGTCCTTTGGAAGAGCAACGAACATTCTAAACCACCGATCCATCTCCCTAGCCACCTATTTATTCTTTTTCTTTTTTTTTACAAATATAACCCTCTACTACCAGAGTATGTTCTGTTAATGAATGAAATTTTAATAAATTATAAATGATTTATTGGCGCAGAGAAGATTTACTCATGTAAGCACACACGTGCGTGTGCCTACACTCACACACACACTCACGTTGTTCTTTGAAAGGATCTAAGTTTGGCTCACAGCACCCAGGTCAGGCAGCTCCCAACTTCCTATACTTTCAGGTCCAGCAGATCTGAAAAGTTTCTCCACCTTCCACAGAAAATAAATCCCTGGAAATCTATTTTGAAGGAAGAAAATGCAGGTACATTTTGGGTGAATTGCCTGTGAAAACATACTGCAAGATCTTGACGTGTGTTCATGACAGCATGCTCCAAATGTAAAGACAAATATTGAAGTAACATGGCAAAAACTACAAAGGAAAACAATAGAGTGATGCTATAAAAGAATACAGGGAACGTACCCAGTTTGGAACTCTATCTCATGGGTAACTGATGTTTGGGGAGATTTATTCTGGAAAATAGCATCCTTTATGAGATGTTATAGTCAGCACAAGCTACAAGAAATAGTTTGAAGCCACACTTTTTACCCCATAGTCTGTGAGTTAGGCAAATAATGTTTATCTCTCTTTGGGTCCTCTATCCAGAATCCTCCTCAGACTTCACGGAAGGTTTGTGCCACCTAGAACCAGCTTTTAAATGGATGTTACATTGGCGATAACAGTACACTTCGCATATCACTTAAGTTTTTGATAAATTCCATTTCCTTGAATTTACTTGAAAGGGCTTAGCTTCTCTCACTGCTGTTGGAACACACTCTCAGGACATAGGCATCCTGTTCACAGCTCGGATAGATCAAATTTGTGCAGGATGTTTACTACATCATATGTTTACCACATATGACTACTTGTTCCTTTCAGGCAAGCAATAGAACCTCTTTCTTTTCTTCTGAAATTGAAGCTCAAATCTATCATGTAAGTCATGAAAGTGAAATTTCATGTCGATTAGAATAAAGGCAGATTCTTTTCCACACTCTAGAGAGACATGTACTCGACAAAATATCAAGAGAGAGAATGTGGAAATGAGAGAAAAACCTATCTTTAAGAAAAGAAGCCTAATCAGGACCTACTGTTTTACTAGAAAAATCCAACTCTATCCCATTTCAGACCTACTGAATTATAACCCCTAGGAGTAGGTCTGTAATTCAGTGTTAAAACTGAATGTTCTCCAGATGATTCCCATACACACTGACTTGTGAGATGTCTTTACTGAGCTGCAGTACTCCCTTGTCCTTCTACTGATATTAGGAAATATTCTGGGGAATAGTTCATAAAATTAGGTTACCTTCTCCAAAATTAACAGAAATTGTAGTGGGAAAAGAGACCAAAGAATAAATTCTCAAAAACAAAAGTATGTGCATCTAACTTTAAGCAGTTAATAAGGACAGCAGTGCATAATTGAAGGATGGGGATTTGGGGAAATTGGTAGTGAAAGCAATTCTTGAGCTAAATTAAAGGAAGACACAGTGAATTGATCTGTTTTATATTTTCAAAGCCGGACTCTAGTATTAGTGGTACAACTGGGGAGTAGGTGATGGATGTTGCTGTTTTATCTAGAAAGAATCTATTGACTGTAGCAACAATGGACCGAATATATTCACATTTACAGGGCAGATGAAGAAATCAGTAAAAGCAGCATTAACAAAAGCAGGAGGAAAAGCATGAAAGTGGTACCTTGTAACGTTAAGAAAAACGGAGACTTGAGAAACAGGATATCCTTGAGAGTGCTACATATCTCACTGTGATTGTTTTACGATATTTTCCTTAGTGGATTCTATATATCTATTTAAAGCTATTTAAAATAATAAATGTTGTTAAATACATGCTTCACATTCAACATGTCTGATACATTTGACTAGATTACCACAGAAAGAACCTCTCTGTGTGTGTCTGTCTTTGTCTCTACCACTCCTTTCCTTCCATTTCCTCCGCCTTCTTCTCCCCCCAGCCCATCACTGTTTCTCTGTTCCTTTCTTTCTTCCTCTCCAACCCACCTATCTCATTCCTCCTGAAAATTCCAGCCTCCTATGTTACATTTGGGGAAGAAAGATCAAAATACTTCTTTCTTTCAAAAAAAAATTATAGACTCTGAAAGAGATCATTTTCAAACAGTAAAATATATCATCCTCTTGCAGCAGTGACGCAACCCTAACAAGGAAGTCTTCTTGAATGAAAGCCCATGACTCAACTCCCAGATTTGCTCCTAGACACCTACTCAGTGTCATTAAGTCATTGAGCTTTCTTGAGTTTTCCTTCCATGTTAATTGTTTAATCACAATTACAGCAAAATTGTTTGCAACCTTAGGTGGGCATCAATGGAAACAAATAAAAATCTTAGCTGTTTTACAGTTTGGAGACGCGTGATAACGTTTGATTCCCATACTAATGAATGTCAGATGTTTTGCCTTGCTGACCATAAGGCACAGAGGAACACCTTAAGAATTGCCTCTCCTTAGCCTCTCCATTCCAACAAATCTTCAGAGGGTTCCAAGGTATTCAGATTTGACCTTCCAGATCATTGTGTGTACTTCTTTCTCAAAATAAGTGACCAGTCTGCCATCCTTCTAAATTTAGCTTGATATATAAATTTAAATATTTAAAAATTTGATATGGAAACAGCCTTCCCATTACTGCTACAGACAGACTGCATATCTGCAAGGGTAAAGAAATCATAGAAGATGCGATTACAGTTGGTTTTGTTAAAAATATTTTAGAATAGTCCACGTTATTCTATTCTAGAAAGTGCTAAGCTTTTGAAATTTTATTTCATTTCAGTTTCTCCTCATGAAGAAAATTCATGAGAAGTTTTAGCTACTATTTTTCACTCATTCTTTTTTAATTATTTTCTTTGTCTTGTATTCTAATTCCAGCAAAACATATAACTGATACATTGTTATTGCCATTATGTTGACTGGAAAGTAGGTCAGTAAAATTTTTAATGAATTTCTAAGCAATTTCATTTTTTCCATCAGCTTCTATTTCGGTTATTCTATTTATTGTGATCTCTTTACAAAAATGGAGATTTCTTTGCCAATCATGCTCTCTTTTCTTGTTGCAAAACTGTGTTTCTTTCTTACATTTTTAGATTGTAGAATTAATATCAGAATTATGTGTAATCCTTACTTGGGGAAGATGATTTTATAGTTTAAAACCTTATTATTTTAATAAGATGCTTAAACTTCCCAAGTTATCTTGCTTTTAGTTCTTTTATCCACTTAGTAAGGGAATCAGCAGTAGAAGAGATTTATTCAGTTTGAGTCATTTAACATCTGTAAGGATTAAGATGACAGAGTTCTTGTGATAGACTTAATGCTTCCTTATTCTGTGGAGCAAAAAAAAAGTATGAATAATTTTAAGTTTGGTCATCATCCATACCCTTCAATGCACACATTTTGTGGTTCCTTTAAAAAAAATGAAATTATTTAACACTAGCCCATGAGTTTCTCTTTAGTGTATGTCTATGTAAATAATAGCTCAAAAATGTACTTACACAGGAAAGTTTGGGAAAGAATGACAATAAAATGCAAAGTACCCAAATGGAAATCAACAGAAGAAAAAAAAGTGTGAGAAAAGTCCTGATTTTGTTCTTTATTAGCCTTGTGACCAGGAATAGGTTTTACACTTTTTTTTAGGGAGACTTGATGTAATGCAGTTACTCAATATTTGCTTAAAATTGACTCCTAAATTGGCAGACAAAATATATAGCGTGCAAGAAGGTTTTACAAATATTTCCTCCCTATATTTTTCATCCCTCTGAAGAAAAACAAAGAAAAACTACAAATATATGATTATGTTGTGTGATTGGATGTTTCTGTATGTACTTACTTTCCATTTTATCACATGCTAGAGAATATTAAGTTTACACAACATCATATACAAATATACCATTTTACGTATATACAACATATCAGATGTTTTCAAAACTTCCCTGAGGTATTTTTGCTCAAATTGCCTCATTTAATTTTCTGCTTAATGTCTGAGACATTCACAGCAAGTTTAAGTCTTGTTAGACATACAATAAGCCCAAATGCAGCAAAAACTGTTCATGAATGTCTTCAATATATTCATCTTCCAAATAACTGAAGAGTGGAAATGAATGTAGAAAATTATTTCTTTTTAATATTTGAAGAAAATGTTTCTAAGGCATATACGCATGTAATTGTATATACATACATAAACCCACACAAGTGGGGTCATAAATATACATATGCACATACATATGTGTTCATATAGGTACATTTTTATATTTTTATGTCTTTTACTTCAACATATTTTGAGGATGTTTTGTGTTGGACATAATACATCTAAGATTTCTGGTATGTTCCAGGGACTCAGAAGAGACAAGAGCTTCTCCTTGCTGTACTATCCACCAAGCCTAATTGGTATTACTTGGGTCATTCTGTCAACAAATCCATTTTCAGACAGCATTTTGCCTTTCTTATCTTGTCTTTGTCCTGAGGAAATAGAAAAAAAAAAGTGTCATGTCAGTGTCAAGGGAAACTTTTTTTGAGAACTGGAAACTTCAGCATAACCAGATCAGGGAGGTAGGTTTGGACTGTGCTGGCATCATTCTCAGTGGATGGCCTGAGGGAACTGCCCTAGTAACTCACTTCTGGAGCTCAGCTCTCTGGTTTCACGGAAACGGCTCTTATGTCATTTCTCTGCTCCCATTGCAGGCTTTGATTGTGGATCTGTGAACTCCTTTGCAGCGTTACCTGAGCCCAGACTCGAGAGTGAAGAATTCTCCTCCAGTGCTACGTAGACGCCTCTGACAGGAGATAGCAAGATGAAAAGGCACCATTCAGAAATTTAAAAAAAAAAAAAAATAGCAAGTGAGCAGTCATAAATTTAACAAATACTTTAGATATTCTTTCTTATATAAGTGCTAAGGGAGAAATGACATACTGAAGAGTAAAATTATATCATGTTCCTAATTCCAACTTCTTGCCAATTGATGATATACACGAAGCACATACCATTACTGACATTCTACCCGCTTGGGTGTTTCCCCTTAAAATTCCCATGCTTTACCTCCCTGATGTTGTGGATGAGACAGCTAGTAAGGAAAGTAGATCAAAGGCCTTGGATAATGACCCATAGTAAAAAGAAAGCTTTCTTTCTTGGACATTCAAGTGCATTTTTTGGCAAACAGAGAAAGCTTCAGCTTCTGGAAACATATGAAAAATCATTGAGAAAAGAAGATCTAGGAAAAAAATGGCTATAAAATCAAAGATTTCATGACTCCAGAAACCCAAATTTGTGGATTTGTGGCTTTTGACTTAGTTCTGTAATATACTAATCTTCCGTATCCTTTGGTGGAATGATTTTCACAATAAAATTATTCCATTTCTTTTTTTTTAAAGATTTACTTATTTATTATGTATACAACATTCTGCCTCGATGTATGCCCCCACCCCAGAGGAGGGTGCCAGATCTCATTACAGATGGTTGTGAGCCACCATGTGGTTGCTGGGAATTGAACTCAGGACCTCTGGAAGAGCA
>NW_004949100.1:1477337-1478176 GCF_000317375.1 Microtus ochrogaster | reverse complement strand
CATTCTTTCCCCCTCCCCCCACTCCATTTCCCCTCCCTCTGGAGACTGAAGAGCAGTCCAGGTTCCCTACCCTGCTGGAAGTCCAAGGTCCTCCCACTTCTATTCAGGACCAGGAAGGTGATCATCCAAATAGGCTAGGTTCTCACAAAGCCAGTTCATGCATTAGGATAGAAACCTAGTGCCATTGTCCTTGGCTTCTTGTCAGCCTTCATGGTCTGCCATGTTCAGAGAGTCCGGTGTTCATGTTCTTAACCAGGCAGTTCAGGTTAATGACAGGGGTCTACTTCTTGTCTTCTGCTTCACCTACATGAGCTCCTAAGCCTCAGATACAGCTACAGCCTCGACTATGACACCTTAGACCATTGCCAAATCCCACACAGGCCACCGTGGCTTCCTTGTCCTGGGCTTCGGGGTCCTCTAAGCCTTCCTGCTACACTGGCATCATTCACCATAAAGTGTTTTCCTGAACAAGAAGAATAATACTATATTTAGTAGTCATTTAAGTAGTCCTTTTCACTGGCTTTTCTGTTGCATTGTTACGAGAATGATTACATTCTACTTTTTGTTTTAATCTGACTTTATTTTTTGTTTGTTTGCTATTTTTATCTTTTTGTCCTAAGAAAGAAGGAAATAACATGAATTTTTTTATTTATGAACCTCATTATGTAGACATACAGGAAAATGGATATGTTCACAATTTCTTGAATATAAATAGGTACAAATACTACAAATACATATATCTCGTAAACTATATTGATTCCATCATTCTGTTCAAACTTTTAATAATAGCTCAATCACTTTTATTGAATCTTTTTAATTTATTTATTTATTAATTTATT
>NW_004949100.1:1440799-1476886 GCF_000317375.1 Microtus ochrogaster | reverse complement strand
GGATCACTTTTATTGAATCTTATAGAAAGTCTTATATTAATATGTTAATTCATTTTAGTATTCACTTAAAGACAATTTATTATTGAATATAATTATGAAAACTAATCTGTTATGACACATTGGTTAGAAACAAAATACAAGTTCTTTAAATTCTAGTTCTTTTTTGTGTCCATAAACTTGCAATATCACCTTTTAGATTGTCTTAATAAAGATGAAAAAAACTGTTGTCCCATTTGTAATGGACTTGGTATGTGCTTTTGTAATTAGAATGTTTGCACATGTGTGCTTCCTCTCTTCCGTGACCTTGATATTACCCTCTGATCAGACTTACTGTAAATGGATGAATTATGAAAGACAAGATTACTATGCCAGACACACTAGCCCACAGGCAATCAATCAATCAATCAATCAATCAGCATTGAGTTGCCCATGTGAACGCTCAGTTTATGATAAATATATAAGCGAAATCAGATAGTATTATCAAAGCCTGGATTATAACAGCAAATTTTCTGGGTTGATCAATAAATTCAGGAAAAAACAGTAAAATATACTATTATATTTTTATATGATTTGTTATACAACAATGTAGAGCTGTTTTCCCAATATATTTATATGAAATTATTTACTATAGCATGTGCACACTCATTTATACATTATGTATAAACTATATTTGCATATTTTACAAACATGCTTTTTGTACACAAAGACACACATATGTATGAACTGAGGAGAAAAGGAGAAACTGAGTAACACATTATTTTAATCTTCCCCACAGACAAGGGGAAATTCTAATTCTGACTTTATTTTATTATTCATTACACTATTGTAAATCTCTCTTCAGTATTAGAATTAGTACTTTTCCGAGATGTGACCTCATTATGTCGTCCTTGCTGGCCCAGAACCAACTATGTAGAGCAGTCTGGCCTTGAAGTGACAGAGATCTTCCTTCCTCTAACTCAGTCAGTAGTCTTAACTAACAATTTTCAGGCTAGGCTCTGCCTTTCAGTGAATATGTCAATACTGAAACAAGTAAGAGAACATATTAGAGAATACCAAATTTACACGAAAGTTTCATGAATCAGGACTAAATTCCTGGTAGTTAAGATATTAATATAGATTCTGAACATGTAAACTGTCGCAAACCCCTGTTACATCATGGTTTCAGGCATTCTACGGAGAAATGATGAATATGTTAAATTTCTCAAATTACTATCTAAAAATACATGCAAGCCATCCTCTCATTCTTTTTTGAAGGCTCCCAACATTGATTTCTAATATTTATATTAGTATTCTAACTAAAAATACCAAATACCATTATAAATAACTTAAACACTAAATTTATGAGTCCTGTGGGAAGATTAGTTCTTAGTGTTTTTCTTTTTGTTTCTGTTTTTATTCATGAAATGCAGAGAATAGTTAATGTTCCTGGGTTGGTAAAAATGAGACATCAAGAAGAACAAATATCCTCTGAATAAAACATGAGGTATTAAACAGACACAAGTAACACCATTCTTCAATAAATGAAAACAGAATTACTATGTGACCTGGAAGTCCCTTTCTGGGTATGGACCAAAAGAAAATGAAATTTGAATCTTGAAGAGGTATAACTAACTATAGCCAAAATGTGAGAACAATGTATGTATATTTTAATATATATAAATTAATTGTGGTAAATATGATTCATCCATAAAAGGCGATAGTGTTCTTTTTTTCTAACCATAGGCTAATTCGAAGGACATTATGTTAATTAGAGACAGAAACAAAACTACTGAATAATTGTACTTAAATATGAATTCTTTAAATGGCAAATACATAGAAATATTGTGTGTAATGGTGGTTAAAGTTATGTCAGGCCAGTGAGTCTGTTCTTGCACTGTGGAATGGTAGGAGCATGAACCAAAAAGTGCTTGTTCTAGTTTCTGTTCTGTGTTGTATAACATAAAACCCACCTCCACTTAGGGGTCAGAGAACCCTGCAAAAGAGGAGACAGAAAGGGTGTAAGAGCAGAGGGGAGAGAGGACACCATAGAAACAATTTCTCAGTCAACACGAGTAAAGCTCATATGAACTCACAGAGACTAAATCAGCATGCTAGGGCCTGCATGAATCCTCACCAGGCCTTTTGCAAAGGTACTATGTTTTTCAGTTTAGCATGTTTATAGGCTACCTGAGTGTGTGCACAAGTTTGTCTCTGATCCTTCTGCCTTTTTTTTGCCTCTTCTTCTATTGTTTCTTTTGTCCAATTCTATTTTCTTAGTTTTGTGTTATCTTACCATATTATATTTTATTATTTAAAAAACACTCTAAACAAGAGTAGCTTACACATCCAGCTTACAGACCATAATTGAAGAAAGTCAGAGAAAAAAAAACTCAAGGCAGACCCTAGCAAGAAAACTCAGGAAAAAAAAAAAAAGAATTCTACATGCTGCCCTGCTCACAGAAATAAATAGTTAGTTATCTTTGTAATAGAGCCTTAGACTACCAGGTCAGGGAATTCTGTCAACCACACTGAGTTGGGCTCCCCTATATCAATGAACAATTATAACAGTTTCCCACAGTTATATCCACAAGTCACTATTATTTGGTCAACCCCACAATTGAGATTTTTTTTTCCCAAGAAACTCTAGGGTATTTAAAGTTGACAAGTGCAAGTTAATAGATCAGTACTTTTAACTTGATAGGTAAAGAGTTTTAGGTGAACAATATTTTAATGTGCTTGATGATAATATCTATTTCACTATGTGTGGATATATCAAAATAGATTACTCTATATCTTAAATCTATACTATAAAATGGCTGTCTATGTAGAAGCGGAACGATAAATGGGTGTACAATAAAGAACAATTGGAAACATAATGGTGAATGAACAACAGATGGCATCTACTTAACAGGAAGTTAATTTAGGATTCAATAAAACATAGAGAGAAAAAGAAAGCAAAAGTCTTTCTACTTCCTAACCATCTTCCAATTAGATAACACTCAGCATATGTACAGGAAGTATTTATCTACCATCCATCAAAGTCTGTCTTGAATAATGAATGCTGTACAGCATGTGGGAATAAAGATATCTCTATGAGGTTTTCATTTCATTTCCTTTGTGTATAGACCATAAGGAAGATTGCTAAATCATTATGATAGTTCTTATTCTTCAATTATATTTTCAAATGTACTTATTTATTATTGTCAATTGACACAAATAGTTCTGCCTATTACTTGTATACAGTAAGGTGGCCAGAAGTAAATATTTGTTAGTGTTTCTATGTGGATGGCACATTACATTTATTTTCTTAACATTTTCCAGAGAATCCTCTGGATAGGTAACTAACTATATTCACCGCATTACATAATAGATTCCTCAGTTATGGTTCTGAAATTTTGTAACTTTTAACATAAATCTTCCTATGCACAATTCAGTGCTCACAATCACACAGTCTATGAAATCATAATTCCACTCTGCATTTATAAGATTACTCTTGGAAGCCGGGCGGTGGTGGCGCACGCCTTTAATCCCAGCACTTGGGAGGCAGAGGCAGGCGGATCTCTGTGAGTTCGAGACCAGCCTGGTCTACAAAGCTAGTTCCAGGACAGGCTCCAAAACCACAAAGAAACCCTGTCTCAAAAAAAAAAAAAAAAAAAAAAAAAAAAAGAAAAAAAGATTACTCTTGGAAACTCCACACATGAGTAAGTTTGTGCAATATTTGCATTGTTCAGTCTAGCTAATTTTGGCTTCCCAACTTAGCTGTTATAAGTAAGACAAGTTATGTTTTTTTTTCCTTTTCAACCGAGTAGTAATACAGTGTGAATATAAGCCACCTTTTCTTTCTACATTCAATCATTAATGAATATACATATTCATTCTATCTCCTGGCTCTTGTGGACAATGTTCATCAACCACAAACATCTATCTACCATACTGACTTAATTCTCTTGGAATATGTACCCAGAAAAATATAAATTGTATGCTTGTTCCTGTTTTTAATTTAAAAACAACAACAACAAAAAAATCTGTTCATGTGATGTCTCATCAATTTCTATTCCACAAAGTTGCAAAAATGTTCTTTTGCTCTGAAGTTTAAAAAAATCCTTGTTTTTTTCCTATTTGGTTACGATTCTTTCCTTTGCTACAGATCTTTGAATATCATATTTTATATGTATGTTAATGCACATACAGAATGTGTTTAAGATATTTTATATATTTTATTTTGGAAGATAAATTTTAATCCATTAAGTTCTTAATATTCAATGGAAGACCATCATCAAATGCTTTTTATTTTTTTATCATCCATGGAAAAATTAAAAATATCTTTATCATATATTTCTGCATAGCAGGACTAGACACTTTAGATCCTTAAAAATACAAGCTACTACAAACCACTGTACTACACAGAAAGCCTCAAGAACTTTGCTGTAAAAGGAAACATAATTGTAGGCCTTTATATGCAACTAAAATTAGCAGCTGCTATTTTTCTACTGCAGAAAAAATATATCTAATAGCAGTTTACTGAAACTCCATCATTGCAAAAAAGTCACTAGTATAAGAAAAAATATAATCAGGGAATCACTATGTTTAGCTCATTTCTCCATCTTTTCAACCACCAAATTTCACAGATTTCTAAGCATGACTACAGAAATCAATTTCTTAGTTATGAAAAAAATCATCCAGTACTTTGGGATTTGAATCATTCATTGTCAATAATGGCTGTAGCCACCATTTAAAAATAATCACTATACAAATTTTAGGCACATAGTATGGTATAAATATGTAACACAAAGTGTAAAAATGCATGGAAAGAAAAACATTCTCCCTTGATTTAAAATTAAATTTCCAGATATAAAATTGATGAAAGAAAATTTAACGTTTATCTATAGAATTCAGCTTAAATTAGTTATCCAACCATAATTTAAGATATTTATAGTGAGTTCTTATTATTTGGGGAACTTTCTCTTTTTAGCAAAAAATAATACAGTCTTGCTATGTCTAGAGACAAAAAATTTTTATCCCCAGGAAACTTTTTATTGATGTCTAGGGAAATTGTTTATTAGGTGACATTAAAATTCCCTGGAAGGCAAAGTAGAAAGTATTTATTTTCTGTTCTGATAAGATTTATTCTTGCTTCTGATAGCCAATATCTCGAGAAAGAAAAAAAAATATTTTCTTCTGCCCTTTTATTGTGGCTTGTCTTCAATGTCAACTGGACTAGATTAGGAGTCTCATACAATACACACTTCTAGGAGTCAATTTGAGGGTATTTCTCAGCAGATTTAACTGAACATTTTGAATGTTGGTAGCATTATCCCCATGAACTAGGTTCCTGAGTAAAAGAAAAAGTAAAAAAGGTGGATGCAGCTGAGGAACCACATTTATTTTTCTCAATTAAATACTGAGTATGCATTGTGTCCAGTCATTCCACACAACTTTTCCTACCATACCTGATTATATCTGTCAAAGTGTGAATCAAATTAAAGTTTATAATATGCTCTTTAACAAGAATTAGTTGCAGCCAATTAGCAACTTCTTTTCTGGTAAAGGGGAAGAGAACAAGTTATAGGTGCCTTTCTACAAGAGCCATGTCACTGACAGGAGCACGGATCAACTAAAAAAAGTGTTAAATGCAAATTCCTTATAAACACCTTTTATTGTAGCAGTTGGGAAATAGTTGTATTAATTATTTTCTCTGTCTGAAATCCACATTTTTTCTTGAGAGTACTGTCTTCTGGGAGGTATCATCGTGTTAGATCTGCAAAGCCACTGGTTGTTCCTTGTTATTGTCTTTATACTGTAGTAACTCTAAATGTCCCTATTCAGTGGCCCATCTTCTCTACCAAATCTACATTTCAATTTAGAAATGAGATGTCAATTTTCTTTTACTTTCTTCATTGCATATTCTCCCTTGGGCGTATTTGTAGCAGCTGTTCACTATATTTCATATTTCTATGCTTTTGGTGTTTTCTTCCATTTCTTAACTAATTATCTTTAGTAATTAATTGTTTCAAAACTAATTGTTTCGCAACTTCCATATAATGATTTCCGGTAAAATTAAAAGCTCCTAATTGAATTCTGACTGATGCAGAATTGGTTATAGAAATAACCTTAGAAGGTAGCGATTAAAGATGCATTCTGAGGTTTTACCATATTCTTGAATTCCAGCACAATGTTGATATACTATCTTTCAGGATAGAGCAAATAAAACATCTAAGCATAAAGCAACATTACAATTGATCAAGCTACTCCTGTGTTTGATATTATAAAGTACCATATCGAGTGTATGGCTTCTGAACTTAGGTAGTAATTGCATTTGATCATTTGACAATGATGACATTTATAATTACCATGGTGTAATAGCAGACTTCTTAACACAATGGAAAAAAATACAAAACTAAACAACAGTTCAGGTCTTTTAACACTCAGTTCAAATCATAATCAAAATAGAGACATCTATCAAGTCAGCTTTGAAGAATATCTGATAGTTTTACTCATTGAATTAATATTACTTAACCAAATAAGTGTATGAGTTACTAAATGACATTGGCTCTATTCTCAGTTTACCCTTTTTTTAAAAATTTTTTTTAGGATCTCTTTTTTTTTGAAAAAATTTCCGCCTCAATATTGTGTTGATTGGGAAAGAAGACATGCTTTGAAATTGGAAGTGAAGCGTATTTGCACTCACTATAAGAGACAGGTCAAAGTACCAAGTCAATATTTTCTTCCCTTTAGGGCAGAAAATCTGTGTCTCAGATTTACCATTCTTTATTTAAATGCACGTGACAAACTCACTTTGGTAAATCCCTGGAAGGAAGATGCTTATTTTCTTTGAAATTTATCACAATAACATCTTTCTGCTACTAGGCCCACATCTAGACTCAAATCTTTAAAATCTACTAAAGGAAGATTTTAAAGTTTAGTACAATGATATCCTATAATTTTCAACAAACTTTGAAGCATTGAATTGTTGGTTCTGGTTGTCAATGAGACTCCAAAACATACACCCTATTGCTCTTAACCTTAGTTAACAAAAGAAATTATTGCTGAAGACACCTTGAACTTCAGAAACAGTCTTGGAGGTAGGATCACTATTTTTTGGACTCAGGTAGAGGTAAGAGCCAGCTACTGATTTCTTTGCTTTTCCGTGCTTCGGGTTGAACCCCAATATTTATCTCTGAGTTTTTGTTAATCCTGCTACATTTGGCACCTAACGTGTGGCTCAAACCCAATACCTTGAGATTAAGAGTCTCATGTTCTACTGACTGAGCTATCTGCATTGTCCTACAGCACTTCTCCTTTTGTTTTTTTTTAAAACAAGATCTCTGAATGTAAATTTATCTTTTTCCTTAATTATTATCCATAACAACTTTTAACCAAAACTCTAAACAAAGATAAATATCCATAATCCATTTTTGGGGAATGTGGGCACAGTTTTCTAGGCTATTTCCTACTGATCAGGGGCACTGATATTTTTATGGGGACCCCCAAAAATTCAGGATTATGGTGAAGTCCTGATTGGAATATTCTGTGAAGCCAGATCATCTCAGCCAGCAGTCTTGAGGTTGTTTGGAATGTAGAACTCAGAGAAAGCTACAGCAGAGGACTATGGAACGTCGGGTCATCTGTGCCATCCTTTCAGGGGGCTTCCTCGAACAAACTTTATTTTTCTTAACCCAGAATGAATCCACAGCTTCTCATTTCCTGTGGAAACAAAGGCAAAAACCTCTTCTCAAAGGTAACAAAATGGGGCCTAGACAGTCCTAAACTGGAATTGATCTGAAAGCCTCCTCCCCTCTTTAATGGGACTTAAAACCTTTTCAACAAGAGGGGAAACATGCTTCATTTTGGAAACTTAGCTAACTACTTAGGGCTACTGAAGTCATGGATTTTGGAGGGGAATCTACAAACACTAATTTAACAAACCTACATAACCCTTAACCATAATTTATAAACATTTGTTGTTATAGTCGCAGCTAAGCCTAATATTAACCAATCATCAAAACACTTCTCTTTGCAATAGACAAAGGCTATTACAGAAAAACCACAATGAATCAAAATGCAGAGTTGTGGAGTCAAGGCCCAGTGGTATAAATAAATAAAAAATAAAAAACCTCCTACAAATACAGTTCAGAGACCATTGCTGAACAGGGAACAGAAAGACTGTAAGAGATTTGATCTCCTAATGACATTGGAAGATATATCCATACAGTTTCAGTACTAGGATTCCCCAAACTGGTGCTGAACAAGGAAGCTAATGAATGAGGGGGAAAGACCACAAGGTCTCAAGCTTGAACAAATAAAGAAAGCTGGGAGTTGGTCTTCACCCGGGAAGAGCACAGCAAGTGGCTTTCCAGTGCCAAATAATTATCCCTGAAAACTTGCATACAAGTAACCATTCTTTAGACTGAATTCTTCAGACTGTTATATTTAAAAACATATACATACATGAATATTCATATACATAAATGCAATAGTAAACATTTATGAAAAAAGAAGTCCTTGATTTGAAGGAGAGCAAGGAGCAGTATATGGTTGGTTTTTGAAGTGAGAAAGGGAAAGAGGAAATGGAACTGTATAATAATCTTAAAAGTTAAAACATGTACATATATTTCCATAAAGTAGTCATCACTTTTAATTTTATTTATCGACATATACCATGCTCTTTTTCAGATAATAGATTTGTTTACTTTCTTTGAGTAATGCTGATTAATTTCATTATAGTTTTATTCTGTGAAATCTTAAATATAACCTTGATTTTTTGGTAAGCAGTTTGCTAACTGTATGCTATATCATCCTATATTAAGCAAAATTCTTTACTCATCTGTGAAAACCCTAAGTATTTCATTAACAAGATATTAATGTAGATAGCTTAGAGGCAGTAGGTTTTATTGAATGTTTTGATTAGTTTTTTTTAGTTAATTTTTTTATGTTTTGAGATTATAATGTGAAACTGGGCAGGGGAATGTGGACTTACACGATGTGTTCCCTTGATTTCTCCCTCAGCACACCAAAATCTGCATTCAATATGTATGTGTATATTAAAAGAAATATGTTTACATATATATGATAATTATTTTATTGATTTTCTGTTTGAATGTTGGATCAAAGCCAATAAAACATGTTTCATTTAGACATAGTTAAACCTATGTCTTTGTCAAAATATAGACAAAAGTCTCAGGTTTGCCAAAAATATGTGTTTGTTTAAAGTACAAGGAGATTCATTCCTTATAAATTCCTCTGCAAGGATATACACAGTTACAATATTAAATTGATGCAAAATCGCCTCAAAAAATTGTTCCAGTGTCCTCCGAGGCAACTTTAAGAATTAGAAAATTGATCTGTAGAAAGTTTAAGCTTGAAACGGGAGTTTGGTCAGAAGAAAAATGAGAAGGGAGTCAAGGTGATTCAATTCAGCAGTGCTGATCTAAGCCTTTTTGCTAAAACCAACCTCTCCTAATACATGCTAAAACCCACAAAAAATACTGAATTTTAGTTCTGAAAGTGAGACATGAACATAGCTTAAGCCTTCGATATAGCCTGCCAAGTGACTTACTGTTCATTCCTTAGAGAACTTAGGGACATAAGTATTTGTTTCATGAAGCACATGTTTTATTTTATTTATTTATTTTTTTGTTTCTTAACTTTGTTTTTACTTCTTGTGTAGTATAAATCATTGATGAGGCATTTAATTATTTGCTTAAATTTGATTAGCTAGAACTGATAATGAACATGATCATACAATACAGATACACACGGTTTAGAAATAAATCTATGAATTAACACATCAGTCTGCACATCTTTCTTTACAGGTCTATGGAATATAAAAGGTGTTTATACTATAATTATTCTGGTGTTTTTTTTCAGTTAACATATTCTTTATGAGATTTTCAGAAACGTATATCATTGTTTTGCTCATATTCCCTCCACCTCACCCCATTTTCCCTCTTTTAGAGATATGGATATAGATGCATTAGAAATAAAATCTAGTTTTCATTAGCAAAAGAAAATGTATACAATTTCCTTCCATTTTTCTCTCAAATGTTTTTTTTTCTTGTTCTCCATTATGTTTCTTCTTGCCTTCAAAAAAATCTCTTCAGTTCCATGCGCCTTGTTGTGTATAGATCTAGCTGTTTCATATAATTTGTTATACATGGTATTTGTCTTTTTTTGCCTTCTTTACCTTGGTGATCTCTATGTCTATCCATTTTCCAAAAAATGTCATAGCTCTGTTCTTTATGTTTGAATATGATTCTCCTTAGCAGTTCAATTTTAACTAGATATAACAATTCTGATTGGTTATGCTTCCCTAGCATAGATATACAAGAATTCCTAAGATTGAGATAATTTAGAGTGTTTGCATGAGAATATTGAAATTCATTTAGGGATAGTTTGCATGCCAATTGAATGTAATATACATTGTATTGTAGGAACACAGTAAGGAATGAAATTTGGGCTTTTATCAAAAACACTAAGTGTTAGATATGTAAAATGAAGCACTGAAAAAATTTAATTCTCTAGTGTTGGTTGCAGTGAAAAAAAAGTCATAAAAATTTTAAGAGTTCAAGAATAAAAGGAATTCGAGAAGATAAAAAATGGCACTTTTGACAGAGGTGAATGGATGTTACAGTGCTGCATTATATGTAGCCACCTGTCAGTCAATTTGTGTTCTTAAACAAGTGGGCAAGAGAGCATCACAAGAACAAGGCAGTTCAAATATTTTAAAGATGTTACAGAAATTTGGGAAGAAAAATGCTGTAAAAATTTAAATAATTGCACTTTGATAACATTGAGAAATTTTATTTTGCTTATTTTGTTAACAACATTCAAAACTCTGATCTTAAATTAATAAATTAACACAACAAGAATTGGTTTTATACTGATATACACCCACTTGAGGGAAGAATATTTTAAATAAGTAATCAGGGAAACATGTAATTTAGCTCATGAAACAGTAATAAAAACAAGTGATCAAAATTAGGCATTCTGTCATAACTCAAGAGAGTCTAGTGAAATGAACAAATACCTTTACTAGGCTGTACATTTGAACAGAGATATCAATAAAAAGAGAAAATGGGTTATATAGTATTTGAAGGCATACTTTTCCAGATAAAGGGAAAAGTAATACCCTGTACCCTATACCAAAGTTTGAGCATGCAAAGAGTATCAGCAAAAAGAAAAGTCAGAACAGAGGGATTAAAAAGTCTGTGGGAATGACAGAAAAGAATACCATGAAAGAAGTCAATTTGTTTTAGTTTTAGAAGGTGTTTGCTGAGTACTGAAGAGTGCAGTGACGTAAATTAATTTCTAGTTTTTATAAGACCAGTGAGCGGATACCTGAAGCAAAACTTGAAGAAGACAAGTAGAAACAAGCAGATGGGTTAGGGCATTTCAGCAGCATCCCCGAGGAAGAGAATAAGTCCACATGAAAGCGAAATAAATGAACTTTTCTGATATATTGAATATTGATGAGAAGGAGAGAAAAGATATGGTTTAAAGCTGTGATTTTTTCTTTAAGCTATTAAGTAAAAATAGTATCTATATTCTAAAAGAGAAGCTTTGTATGAAATAATCTGACCAAATTTTGCTACCAACAAACTTAAGCTTCTCTCAGCCTTAGTCAGAGAAACATCTTTCTTTAGGGGATAACAGTCATTGGACAAACATATAACTGATCAAAGTCCTGAGAATAAAAGATTCAGTGCTAAGTCCTAAATAAGACATTAATATTAATCCTTCTGCCACCAAGGGTCAGGAAATAGTGAAGGGTAATCTGAAGATATTTAGGTTCTGGAGAATGAGGAATGGTTCTCTAAAAGGCTGTATTCTAGAAATGCCATGGTTCTAATGAATTTACAGAAGTCATAGTTACCTGTACAAAATATATACCAATTCAAGCCAGTCAAAAATCTTGACATAGTTAAGGCAGAAGAACTCTGGGACCCATGCCATACTGAAGAGCTATTGATAGTGAATGGTTGATGTAGTAGAATCATTCTTTATTGAAGTATTGGCATATATGTTAGCTTCTCACATTCAAGTGGGCGGCCCATGCCCATGTACATATGGACAGCACTCACTAGACTTATTGTTTTCTCAAAATAAAAGGAGGGCAACTGGACAAAAGCCTTAAAATTGGAAGAAGAAAACTATGAGGTGATATGGATTGAGGGGATGTGGTGGGGAGATATAAGCATAAGTCATTGTGAATATGTGTGAAATTCTCAAAAATAAAAATTCAAAGAAAAACTATTTGAAAAAACAATCATTTGGCAATAATAATACTAATAATTAAAATCCTACCTGTGTTGAATTAGCATTTTAACTGTACAGAATGTGGCAAGAGACTCTGAAGAGATTCTAGAGTAGATAGGATCTAGCACTCTTGAATATGTTTAATATATCTAAAGCTACTCCATGATGGAAGTTTGAATGAGATTAGCCAATTGGGTTCATTTGGTTGAAATCTCCATTTCCTGTTAATGGAACTTTTTTGGGAACGATTAGAATGTATGGACTTGTTGAGGGAGGTGTACCTAGGGTAACTTTTGAGGTTTCAAAATCCTACTCCAGGCCCAATTTTGCTCTTTCTCTTCCAGTAACTTGAAGAAATGACATAGTATTAAAGTAAATCTTAATAAGATATTTTTCTAACACTGCATCTCTCAACTCTCATTAGAGATGCTACTTCTTGAAGTAAGTGGCCATTAGTCCAAAGGCTTCGGACCTGTCAATGCTCACAGAGTAAGATTGCAGGGTACTTAAGACTTAATAGGCCATTTATAGCATACTCTTTCTTCCTTAGGCTAAGAAATAACTACAGAATAAGGCAGAGGAAAGATTCTTAGAGCCAGGGGAGAGAATGACCATAACAAAATCATATTTTCAGGAATCAGGGAAATTGCAACAAGTTTTCATAGCAACTGTGCCAGTATACAAAAATACTTAATAAATCTCCAATCAGTCAATGTCTCAGGAAATAGTGATGAAGGCACAATGTTACTTCTGTAATTGAGTAGATTTGTGGTGATATGTTGTTTGTGGCACTATTAGGAGGTATGGCTTTGTTGGGTTAGATATGGCCTTGTTAGAGAATATGTGTCTTCTATGAATGTTAGAAAGTATGCCCATAAAGAAACATCAACATGACAGCTGAAACATGAGCTAAACAAGGACAATAATAGACACTCCAAAATAGATAGAAAAAAAAATTCATGAGACCCCAGTCTTACACAAAGAACTATAGTCAACTAAGGAATGTTGGCAGTCAGGGAAATTAGTCTTCTCCAGGCAAGAGCACATCATTAGCTATTGGATACCAAGTAGTCATGCCTTAAAACATGTATACAAGTAACATTATACAGATTGACCAGATAATATTTAGGAATATGCATATATAAATATGAAAGGGAAATGACATGATTACATTATATTCTTAAACATAATAGAAAAATTGAACTCATTTTTTTTAGATTTGAATGGTTAGCATGATAGAGTAAAACACGAATAGAGAAGTCCAAATTGGACTTTAGACTAGAGTGATAGACAGGGCAATGAAGAAACCACTAAAGGGATTTACTGCTAAGTCTGAATACCTGAGAGCAATCAATCCCTGGGACTCACGGTATGGAAAGAGTGAAGTAACCACTTCAAGCTCTTCTTTAGCCTGCACAACATTTAAAATCCATTTCTTTCTTTTTTTAGGGTTTCTTTGGTTTTTTGATACAGGGTCTCTCTGTGTAAGTATGCACCCTGTCCTGGAACTTCCAAGCTGGCCTTGAACTCATAGAAACTCATAGAAGTCTGCCTGTCTTGCTTCCAGAGTTCTGGGATTAAAGGCAAGCCACCCAGCCAAAAATCTCATTTTCATTACAAACACATGTTCATTTTTTCCTTAGCAAGAAACGACAAATTTCAGAAGTTCTCCTCTAACATTTGGTGCTTGTATTTCTTGAAAAATGTGCATCCGTTTCCATCAAAATGCTTAATTCCAAATTACTGCAGATTTATCAAAATGCAGAATGCACCATTAAAATTAACTAGGGTACATCTTTGTTTATGATATTATATCTAATTTATAGAAATCATTGTCTAAACATATCCTTTTGAGTTATATATGAAGCAAATTGTAACATCTGACTTTTAGTACACCTAAAGAATATCTTCTGAAGAACAATTATTCTAAGTATATAGTTAGATGAGTGCTTTCTCAAGCCAAGAAACATATATTTAGCCCCAGCTAAGAATAAAGTATGCAAATGAAAAGTTTAGGCCATACAAAAAAACACCTTAAAATTATTCATCCATTCAGAATGTTTATTGAATACCTACTATAGCTGAACCACCATGTCAAACAAAATTACATCTTAATTAAAATCTCCCCATTGTGGGTTCGTCTTTTAAATTACTTTTAGTCTATAAATAAATGTAAGATTTCAATAACCCAGAACTGTTCAGAAAGAAGAGTCATCTCTAAAATAGCTGTGTACTAAATAATGAGAGTCTGTAGTAGACACTGCACTGTTAAAACAATGGTGCTATTATACTGTTGGATCTCAGTTCGCCTAAAGCCAAGTGCTCAGAATACTTCTATTCATTTATTTTATACATGTTCACATGGATGATCTTAGAGCATTATTTTAGTACAAAAACAAAATTGGGAGTCTGGAGACATATTTGTATGACTGTCTTAAAAAGTAAAAGACAGTGGAAACACTGTCCGAAGCTCACAATGTCCCAGCAATTCCCCAGCTCTGTTGCGTGCCCCTCCCCTAAGCTCCAGAACATTTCTATCATTCAGGCCCAGGCCATGCAAGGCGGAACAGATGAGTCACCAGTCTGCCAGTGGAACTTTACCCCTCCCTGGAATCTGTCCCAGGCAATCTTCCCCGAGCTCATAGCATCATAGCTAGTCACAGGTCCCACTGTTGGGCTTTTCTCCAAATGCCAGTGGACTTTCACCACTGTGGTACAAACCATAGCAGCCATAAGCACTCTCTCCAGTCAAGAGACAACCCTTCCCCAGAATACCAGGAACCAAAGACCCTCACAACCCCAACAGAGATACCCTACTGGAAATGAAGACTCACACGTCACAAGAACTCTTGGTCACTTAAGCAAAAAGACCAGAGAGTACACAGAAACCAAAAGACGAAACACCCATGTAACAGAGACAAACACAGAAATCAATGACTAGACCTTTAATCATCTCAAATACAAATGTCTGTGTCAGTGTAAGAACACAATCAATAACAGAACGGGCAATATGTCAACAGCAGAGACTAACTATCCTAAGACAGTGAGAGCTGAACATTCCCATACAGCTGAAGCACAAGAAAATAACCTTAAATAACGTTATAAAGATTACAAAGGTCCTTAAAGAGAAAATGAAAAAAAATCCTTAAAGAAATGAAGGAAAAGATGCAGGAGTCCACAGAAGTGGATCTGTTCTGCCTTAATTAAAGGTCAGAGATTTCAGACCTATTCTTGCTCCTTCAAGGTTATATGACAGAAGGTTTGAACTAAGGTGTAGATACTAACAGAATGTTCTGATTTATGGTGTGGTTACTTGATGCTTTGGGCATTAAGAAGTAACTATATTTAATTATATCTTCGTATCTTGGTAATGAAGTCTTTTGACTTCCCCTCCCTTTTTTGATTGAGGTATATAAAGATTATGAGAAATAGATGCAAGGCAAATCTCAGCATTTACTGAAGGTCATCCTGACCCTATCTGTTGTTTCTTGTCTATTTCTACCTTATTTATTTATTTTTATCATTTATATTGAGCTCTACATTTTATTTTCTCCCCTCTCTACCTCTCCCCCGACCTTCAACCTTCTCCCAAGGTCCTCATGCTCCCAATTTACTCAGGAGATCTTGTCTTTTGCTACTTCCCATGTAGATTAGATTCATGTATGTCTCTCTTAGGGTTCTCATTATTGTCTAGGTTCTCTGGGATTGTGATTTGTGGGGCTAGTTTTTTTTTTTTTTGCTTTATGTTTAAAAACCACTTATGAGTGAGTACATGTGATAATTGTCTTTCTGTATCTAGGTTACCTCACTTAAAAGGATGTTTTTTAGCTCCATTCATTTGCCTGCAAAATTCAAGATGTTGTTAATTTTTTTCTGCTGTGTAGTACTCCATTGTGTAAATGTACCACATTTCCCTTTCCATTCTTTGGTTGAAGGGCATTTAGGTTGTTTCACAGTCTATTTCTTTCTTTATCCTCACTCTTCTTCCAAAGTGTGAACGAATATGTTGTGCAGACCTCACAAAAAGACTACTGAAAAAAAGGAGGATATCAATAAATCTCTTTAGAAATGTCAAGAAAACCAAGAAAAAAGCAAACTGTTGATGGAAACAAATAAAACTGTTTAATATCCAAAAATAGAAATGGAAGCAAACTAAAGGGATTCTGCAAATGGAAAACATGGGTACATGAACAAGAACTACAGATACAAGTATCACAAAAAAATACAAAAGATGGAAGACAGAATTTCAGACATTAAAGATATGATAGAGGGAATAGATTCATCAGAAAAAAATATTAGAAATTAATATCTCTAAATACCAAAGTGTTGGGAGCATTGAGGCCCCAGATCCTGAATTTCTTGTAATCCCCTGATCTGAGTGCCTACAGCTGCTCTGAGCACGAGACCTTCAGGAGTTCCTGATGGCAGGAGAGTGGTTTCTGGTGGGTTTGGCTGGGGCGTGGCTATCTCTATATAATCTGCCCCTGAACCCAATAAAGGAGGCATTCTTGAGAAATTCAAGGATGACCCGCGTCGCTGTCTCTCTGTCTGTGTGTCTGTGTATTTTAACCTCCAGCCCCCTTGCCCGAAGCTCGCGAACTGGGTGTCAATGAACAAGATAAGGCAATCTTCTAGCTAGACCACTGAAACAACTGATCAAAACCATTGGCATACAGATTGGAAAAGACGTCAATGTATTTCTATTTGCAAATATTATTTTAGTACATAAAAGTGACCCCGAAGGGAACTTGGACAGCTGAAAAGCACCTTTAATGAAGTGGTTGGATGAAACATAAGTTCCAAAAATCTCTAGCCCTCTCATATATAAACTATAAAATGGCTAAGAAAGAAGTTACACCCTTCTTTCTCATCCTTCACTATAGCCACACACAATATAAAATATCTTGGGGTAGCTCTATTTAATCAAGTGAAAGATTTGTATGATAAGAACTTAAAGTCTTTGAAGAAAGTAACTGGAGAGAATATCAGAAATGGAAAGATCTCCCATGCTCATGAATTAGTAGGATTAAAATAGTAAAAAAAAAAAAAAGACATCTTTCCCAAAGAAATTCAATCTTCACCAAAATTCTATCACAATTCTTTATAGATCTTGAAAGAAAAATACTCAACTAAATAAGGAAAAATAATCCAGGATAGCTAAAACAATCCTGTAATATAAAAGATCCATCAGAAAAGTCACCATCCCTGATCTCAAACTCTAGTACAGAGCTATAGCAATAAAAACAGCATTGTAGTGGGATAAAAACAGATACTTTGATCACTGAAATAGAACCATAACCCCAGACATAAATCCACACACCTTTGGACACTTGATTTTGATAAAGAAAACAAAATTTAAAATGGAGAAAAGAAAACATCTTCAACAAGTGATACTGGTCTAACTGTATGTCTGCATCTAGAAGAATGCAAATAGATCCTTACCTTTCACTCTGAACAAAACTCAAGTCCAAGTGGATCAAAAACCTCAAAATAAATCCTGTTACGCTGAATATGATAGAAGAGAATGTGAGGGACTAGCCTTGAATGCATTGGAACAGGAATTAACTTACTAACTAGAACACCAGTAGCAGAGACACTAAGGTCAACAAATCATAAATGGAACCACATGGAACTGAAAAGCTGTGTAAGGCAATGGACAATGTCAACAGGACAAAACAGCAGCTTACAGAATGGGAAAAAATCTTCACTAAGTCCACATCTAATAGAGGCCTGATTTCAAAATATATAAGGAACTGAATGAGCAAGACATCAAAAACCCCAAATAATTCATTTAAAAAATGGATACAGACCTAAAAAGTGAATTCTCCACAGAAACATTTCAAATGGCTGAGAAACACTGAAGGAGATGTTCAACACCGTTAGCTATCAGGGAAATGCAAATGAAAAACAACCCTGAGATTCCTTCTTATATTTGCCCACGAGGCTAAAAACTAAAACACAAATGATAGCTTATGTTGGAGAGGACGTTGTGCAAAGGGGAACACTCCTCTGTAGTTGGTCAGAGTGCAAACTTGTACAACCTCTTTGGGAAACAACATGATGGATTCTTGAAAATTGGCAATTAGTCTACTTCAAGATCCAGAGATACCCCTATGCTTCTCAACCAAAGAATAAAGAAAATGTGGAATAATTATACAATGGAGAATTATTCACCTGTTAAAAATGACAAGAAATTTAACATCAAATAGATGGGACAAGTGAAAATTCAACTTTCATTCTTATTTATGATTTTCCAAATAACAAGGATTCATTCAATAAAATGTGTGGGAGAGTATTAATTAATTGATGGAATTTTAGGTTCATTCCATATCACAACTAATGTGACTAGGAGAGTAATAAGATAGAAGTATGAATGGCATGTGGACTTTGTTTCTTTTGGAGATATTCATTGATATAATTGTTCTACTTTTAATTTTTTGGATGAAACATCATGCTCTTCCATGGAGACTCTAGTGATTTGTAATCATTAACAATGAGAATCCCCTTTTCTCTACATCTATTACCAACTCTTATTTTCTCTTTTAGTAATAGCCATTCTAATTTGGATGATAAAATAGCTCATTATATTTTTAATTTATCTATATTTTACTTATGTGTATGTGTTTGTGCCTATTTTATTGGTGCACAGTGTGCGTGAAGTGCCCATGGAGGGCAAAAGTAGATTACTTGGAACTGAATTTACAGATGGTTGTTAGGTTGTTAGTCACCATTGTTGGATATGTGGAACTGAGCCCAAGACCAGTGCAAGAATTAGTTCTAATATCCTCTGAGACATATATCCAGAACCACATTATAATTTTTAATATATCTTCCTAACGGTTGATACTGTGGGAGTACTTTCATTTCTTTTTATTTAATTAAATATAATTACATTCTTTCAATACCCTTTCTTTATTTAAGCCCTCCAAAGCCCCTTTTTACTCTTTCAAACTTGACCTCTTTATTATTATTTATTATTATACACATACACATATATATGTGTGTGTGTGTGTGTGTGTGTGTGTGTGTGTGTGTGTGTGTGAAGATAACTATGTTCAGCCTGCTTTATTTATTGTTCCTTAAATATTTATGATTTAGGGAATAAATATTTACTATTGGATTACTACTTAGGGGACTCATCGCAAAGGAAAACAGATTTTCTGACATCCTTATTTATAATTATTCACTTAGGAATATTTTGCAGAAGACCTTACATTTCTATAGTTAATCATTTGGCACACTAGTTGCATGTGTTGATCCCTTCATCCATGTTGTGAAGTCAGTTGATGTTGTCAGTGGTGGGTCTTGTTTAAGCAATTATCATGGTGAGATACAAAGTGGTATCTTCTTTCTTTATAAGACACAAACCTGCAACATACTTCCTGGTTCTCTAGATCTTTCTGTCTCTTCTTCCTCCGTTTTTCCCTTGACAAATGGTGTAGGAGTTATGCTGTAGATGTATTGTAGTTAACACCACTTGGCCAGAACTTCTCTGCTTTTTGACCAGTTGTGATCTTCTGTAATAGTGTCTGTTTGCTTCTTGTATGAGTAAATATAACTATAGTTATCTGTGGATAAAATGATTTGTATTCAGAATGCTGTTATGAATTATTGTGGTTTATCAAAGTGGAAGTAGTATGTTTTCCTCTAAAATCCATTATATCAGCAACCACAGGAAACTGTCTAGGTTTATAGTATCAGACATGATTTCCCTTCTGTTGATAAGGACTCAAGTCTTATTCCATAGCTATTGGATACCATCAAGATGTAAATGCCACTACTGTAACTGTGAGGAGAACTTTAATGTTTTTGTTGGTCATTCATATATTATTGTTTAGATTTATAAGTGTTTTGTACATTTTTCAACCTGATTAGTTTTTTTTTATTTTTTTTTTGTTTGTTTTTCGAGACAGGGTTTCTCCATAGTTTTTGGTTCCTGTCCTGGCACTAGGTCTTGTAGACCAGGCTGGCCTCGAACTCACAGAGATCCGCTTGCCTCTGCCTCCCGAGTGCTGGGATTAAAGGCGTGCGCCACCATCGCCCGGCAGATTTTATTTTTGCTGTCAACTATTGATGTTCACTGTGAATATGCAATATCAATGCTTATCAGATGCATAATTTGAAAATGCTTTCTGCCATGTTGGTACACTGATCTAGATGCCTATATTATGTCACTTCTATGTTTTTTTGTTTACTATAACTTTGTGGTACATTGGCATCAAGCGATGTGGTGTATACAGCTCTGTTCTTTGGATTTGCTATTGTAGGACTTAGAGTCTCAGTAAACATTCTGGTGAAAGTACTTAGAGCATAGGAAAAGACCCTGACCTAGGGAAAAGAGCTCTCTCTGGGGCACATTTTAACAAGTGCCAAAATGTCAAGATTTTGTGTGAAAGTACTATTCATCTTATTTTAATATTTAACTTCAGTTAAAGAGAGGGCATCAATAGCTTCCACTTTTATTTACTTTTTTATTTAAACCTTTGCATGTAAGTCTTCTAGTTCCCTTATACATACCTTTTCCATAGCACACAATATATTTCAATTCATATCTATTGACTATTCTTTCATATGTATATATATATATTATGTATACAGTATTCTGCCTACATATATCCTATAGACCAGTAGAAGGCATCAGATCTCATTAAAGATGGTTGCGAACCATCATGTGGTTGCTGGGAATTGAACTCAGGACCTCTGGAAGAGCAGTCAGTGCTCTTAATCTCTGAGCCACCTCTCCAGCCCTCTTTCTTAAATTTTTAAATGAATATCAGGTTTCATCATCTAGTGATTGTCAGCATATATCCAAAATTCTGTACAAGACTGGTCAAAATGTGGCAAGATGTGAGCATAAGCTCTACATGGAAAAGGATTCAATAAACAAGAATGGTGAAATATAAACTTGATTTCAGAGGCTATTTTTTATTGTCTTTAAAAATAATAAATCCTCTTTGATCAATTGCTCTATTCTGTGCTTAAAAACACCTGTTTTTAATTCTTTGGAACACATTTTGTAATAATTCTATCTATACTTGAACCTATGTAGATGAAACAGAGCATGAATCTAAGATGCTGAGAATCCTGAAGATCAAGGTCCACATGCCAGACAGTACCTTCCAATCAAACTCACCTCCGCAAGCAGTGTTCATGAACTGCCATAAAAGTCCCTTAAGGAGTGTGAGAGGAGCAAAGAAGGGTGAGATGGGGCTGAGCAAGGAGTACTCACATTCTGGTGACATCAGATCAAAGCTGATGATTATTTTTGTGGGCTTTTCAAAGTCTCTCTTGTTTTTAGTAAAACCATGTGTGCCTGCAAACGATGTATAATATGTGTTATTTCTGGATGAATGCACTTAATTATCTCTAAAAATCATTTCGCCAACAGATGTCTCCTCCTCTTTTCCTTGTACTAATCATTCTTTGCAGTTGCAAACTTTTTTTTTTCCCGAGTCCTTGTGTTCCCTTTCCTTTTTTGTGAAGGATTTCTCCTTCAGGGCAATTTTCCCTCTCAAAATCAGAATGTGAAGTGGCACCATAAAAGACACCATAAAGCTATGAAAGTGTTCTCTAGTGCATATTTTGATATAGCTTCCAGATCTGTCCAAACAAAAAAAAGTGAATTTTCATCAATTTAGTAATTTTGCAATGGCATTAAAATCCAAATTTTATTAATCTATTCCCCATTTGTTTATCTCTGTGCATTTATATAGTATTTGACAGTGACTATGAAATTGAAGTGAATTACACAGAATGTTAATGTTATTCATTTCTGATGTTATATCTCTAATTTCATAAAACATACCAATTAAATTGTTTAGGATTCTGATTAGAAAGGGCAGGTAGGACAGATGTCTAGCCAAAGTACCAAGCCTCTAAAGCAATAAGAAAATATAATTTTGATTGGATTTAGAAATGCAAATAAGCCCAACGGGAATTGGAAATATATTAGAGTTTTGAATTTTAAAACAAATATGACTACGACAGTTCTTACTTCCAATGATGTAGGCTCACTTGAGTGATTGTGTTTGATACATTTGCATTCTTGTTTATTATTAAACTAAGAATCTGATAAGACAACATCGAATTATATTCATGAAAATGATTAGAAATAAATTAATAAAAATAAATGTTTTATATATGAATTCATAAAAAGCACTTAAGTTTTGTTAATTGAGATTAAATTTTATAAACATCACATAAGTACATTGTGTCTAACATGTTCCACTGAAATACACACACACAGCCATTATTTTCTTTTTTTTAAATTTATTTATTTATTAAAGATTTCCGTCTCTTCCCCGCCACCGCCTCCCATTTCCCTCCCCCTCCCCCAATCAAATCCCCCTTCCTCCTCAGCCTGAAGAGCACTTAGGGTTCCCTGACCTGTGGGAAGTCCAAGGAACCCCCACCTCCATCCAGGTCTAGTAAGTCGAGCATCCAAACTGCCTAGGCTCCTACAAAGCCAGTACGTGCAGTAGGATCAGAAAGCCAGTGCCATTGGAGCACCGGACATAATTCTCAAGGTCCAAATCAGGAGCAGAAGGAGAGAGCATGAGCAAGGAACTAAGGACCGCAAGGGGTGCACCCACATACTGAGACAATGGGGATGTTCTATTGGGAACTCACCAAGGCCAGCTGGCCTGGGTCTGAAAAAGCCTGGGATAAAACCGGTCTCTCTGAACATAGTGGACAATGAGGACTACTGAGAACTCAAGAACAATGGCAATGGGATTTTTGAAGACCTGAAACCTTTTAAAATTTGAATTTACTCAAAGAATGTATTCAAAATATACCAGTTCTGTGAGGAATAAAAGTCCAATTCGATAGCTCATTTGAATTCAAATATATTATTCGCATGAAGCAAATATGGATAAATAAATAAAAATAACAACTTTGCTAACATCGAATCAAAATGGTGTCTTTTTGTGCATTGTTTCTGTATCTAGATTCCATTAACACAGTTGAATATGTTAAATAACAGTATAGCAATAACTATAATAACGTTCATTATAGTGAAATACCCTAAAATATTAATACTTTTAATCATTTGAACTTATATATCAATCGTTCAGGCGAATTATACTTTTGATGTTCCTAACGTATAATAGTCTATGTATAAAAAGAATAAACATATGTGGTTAAACATGATGCTTTTAAAAACGGAATGGACTGGAAGCAGTTAGAAGCTTACTTCTGCTAAACAAACTACCAGTTATTTTATGAAAAGGAAGTTTTAATGGCCCAAACTCAATTCCAATGACTGAAGCAGTATTACAAATACAATAGATAAGGAGGGCAGTAAGATTGTTCAGATATTCAGACACTTGTCAACAAACCTGATGAATTGATTTCTTCCCTGGAGTATACATGGTGAAGGAAAGGACTTACTCCTTTGGACTGTCAACTGACATTGACATGCACTATAAAATAGAAGCACCCTATAGCATTCCTTCCACTCACTCACTAAATAATTCAATAAACATAATAAACAAAGGAATGGAACATGATAGGCAAGAGAAAGAAGCACAAATGCTTTAAAGACTCATCAAGGTTAGGCATGCTGACTTTGCTTTTATCGAGAAGCTTCTCATGACCCTCTGCACCTAATTATGCACAGTATTCTCTCTAAATACATTCATATGTTCATGTATGTGTGGGATAACATAGAAATTGCAGTAACATAATTAATCATGCACTAAATAAATTATATATTGATATAAATAACACACAATGCATTATCTATCAATTAATTTACTAAAAGCCAAAGACAGAAGGGTCAAATATTTTTCTTCTTTGAATTACATAGTACCTTTAGAAATGACATTATAAAATAGAAAAAGGAAAATATATACCTCTTAGTTAGTGGATCCTAGTTGTGGTTTAGTTAGCATGACTATAATCATATAAAATATATGCTTTCTCCGGTATATCTAATTAAATGTACTATTATAGAGAGCTGTCATCAATCAAATAATGTACAAAGCAATGTGGAATATACACACAAGGGAAGACTGGAAAGACTAACAATACTACTTCAGATGGCTATTATATCTGCATGGTAAGTAGCCACAAACTAAGCCCAAATGTTAGTGTATAGAGCCTGAAACAAGCAAATAGTCACCAAGGAACTAGGTTCTTACATAGGAGCTTCTACAAAGGATTGCAACCTTGCCAGCACCTTGATTTTAGTGAATGACTTTTGATAACCAGCTTTGTTAGAAGGTAAGCTTGTTTTCTTTAACACCACTGTGATAATGTTTGTTACAACCTCTTTAGAAAACTAGTAAAGCATTCCTGTATAAACTCAATTATAGACCTTTATGTTCATTTACATTTCTAAATTAAATGTTTTATAAAGAAGCATCAGTATTTTCTACATAGATAAATTTTCCTATATAATTCTTCTTTATCTAGGGCATCCTTATAAGATTTTATACAATACAGCTGCTGCCTGCTTATGAGAAACATATATTCCTATTATTTATGACTGACAGGGTTTTAGAATTTAAATAACAGTGGAAGTTGTGCTTTCAAAAGAACAAAAATGTCTTTAGGTTACTAGGTAAGACTGCTTTATTTCTCTAACAGATTTGGATGTTTCTTCTCTTGAGAACACTTATATATATATCAATACTCATTGCCTCCTCATCATGTTTCATTCAATAGGATGTGCTCATTCTCTTTCATCTTAGACATGAGGTTACTTAAAAGAACAAGATGTCTTTTTAACTTGTATTATGACTAAGGATGAACTGAGAGTATGAATAATCTTGTAGATGTGTAAATAAACCATAATATTTGTGATATTAAAACTATCACTGTCAATAAGCATAATTAAAGAATCAGCTTAGTCTTCATTTACGGTACTTGGAAGAAGATTTAAATGGTCACTTATGGGAAGAGGAAACTTAAGTTGCTACACGGTAGTATTTCCTAAGTGAAAAAAACCAAACAAGACTTCCAAGGATGTTTTTAACTCATAGAAATTGAAGTTAGAAGATTTGATCAAAGTTGTATTCCTCTCTATTAGAAAAACTAAGGTTTGTGGCAATGTCACTGAAGAAAAGCCAAGGGGTAGTCACCCGGAGCTAATTGTGTATGCTGTATCTAATAAGGTTGCTGCCTAATGCACTTCATACAGCCAAGTCTTTATTGCCCAAGAGACCTTGACATCAGGAGCATTATAGGAAGGGTTGCTCTCTACATATGTATTTAGCTATTTACCCACCCAGAGTTAACATAAGACTTTCTCAAAAGGTTGATTGGTTCAGTCATCACTTTGATTTCCTGTCTCTTGTCACCTTTTGCAGTAACCACATAAGTAGCTTTTGTTGTTGTTTTTTAAGCAACCTGGATTAAGAAAATAGTTTTTCACTTGTACTAAGAGGTGTTTTTCATTAAACAACCTGATCAAAGTTGCTATTTTCAATTTATATGCTAATAAAGTGTACTTTAGAACTTATAAACATGCATTACCCAGTGGGATTTTATTCCTAGATCCAACGTAATCTATGGCCTCTGAGGATATCTTCAGGGTATAAGACTAAAGCAAAAATGGTTGTCAATTGAAAAACTTGAGACCATAAGCAGGGGGTAAAAGCTTAGAGAAATAAATGATAAATTTAAGAAAGACCTGAGGGTAATACAGATATAATAAAAATTGCATAATTTTTCAACATTAATTATTCAAGATTCTGTTGTTCTGCATCATATTATTGGTGCAAGTAAGTATTTATAAATTGAACTCACCTTTGTGAACCTTTATTTTTATCATACATATTTATTATTATGTTTGGTAAACATTGTTTTGGTCAAAATTAACTACTATGAGCAGTGAGTGATGACTGAATTATTTTAGATGCTATTTCTGATTTCAGCTATTGGGAATGGAAAGAAATTCTTAAAGATTATTCTGATAGCTTTTAATGCAGTTTGTCACAGAAAAAGATGACTGCCCTGATGCAAAAACTTGACAGATGGAAGAACACTAAACGGATTTTTTATATGAAGATTCATAATATTGTGATTACCCAAAGTGACACAATGTAGTTAGGTGGTTACATTTAAGCTTTTCTCAGAAAAAAAAAAATTCTTTATAATACACAAAAAACCTGAACTTTTACTATAAAAATTCTTTTTAGAAAACACAGAGACCTTGAATTGGTTGATAGTGGCTTTGTAGAATATGTGAAAAAGTGAAGCAATTACCAGAAAAATCCTATGGTACATGGTAGCCATGTTAACAGATATTCAATAAAATATAGAGTGAAGCAACATTTGCAGCTTGCTACAGCATCAGTGGGCTATGCCTGTGAAGTAATGTTCTCTTACTCATTTCTGTGTAGATCCATGTATGTATGTCTTAGGGATCCCTTTGTTGTCTAGCTTGTCTGGAGTTGTGATCTGTAGGTTGGTTTTTACTTTGCTTTATGACTAGAAGCCACTTATGAGTGAGTACATATTGTATTCGTCTTTCTGGGTCTGGGTAACCTCAATCAATATTTTTTTTCTTTTTTCTAGATCCATCCATTTGCATTCAGTGAGTAAGATGATCCACCTCAAGTATATTAATCAAAGTTCTTATATACTCTAATCTAAAAAGGGGTGAAGACAAAAGACTTCCTTGCTGTGACGCAAAAAACAAACAAAGCTCCACAAAACTTCAAACATCTAGTAACCACACCCGAGATCAAAATATCTTCTGTCTAGGCAGAACATTCTGTAACTACACCTTATGTCAAGAATCCTGTCATATAACCATGAATGTAGCAAGTATAGGTCTAAACTCTTTGACATTTAGTCAAGGTGAAACAGATTCATTCTGTGGACCTCAACAAATGTTCTACATCTTGGCAGTTTGTTGGAGGTAGGATATGGGAGAAAGAGAGATAACACATGTGCGCAAGCAATCCAATGATAGAAATTAGATAGAAAATAACTTCACATAAAAAAGAGAGAAAGCTAAAACACTCTTGGAAAGTATGTCTAAGCTTTGGCAGATATCTGAAAAAAAAATCAAAAAAAGTTTTAAATAATTGTTAGACTGTTCTAATTAAAGTAAGCAGGGAGCCTTAGGTAGCTACACTTTTGCACCTCCATAAGCAATTCTGCCAGAGGTGGATATCCTGGTAAGGAAATCACATTATCTCATTATGTGGATAATTGTTCTTTCCGTCTCTGTATGCTGGTTTAAGGAGAATCAGCTTTTCTGAAGTTTCATCTCAGAACCAGGTGATTGACAGGTCCAATTGGATTAATTCAAATATTTTTGAGTAGCTTGAGATTTCCTCCTTCAGCAGATTAATATTGTCCCTTAATGTACCTCCACAAAGCCATTGTAAAAGAAATTGTCACACATATAGACTGAGTTTATTCCCTACCTATTGTGAATAGAGCAGAACTAAACATGGAGTGTATGCATTTCTGTTATGGAATATTAGCCCTTTAGATATATTTACAGAAGTAGGTTAGCTGATTTGTGTGGTAGTCTTATTTCTAGTTTTTGTATTGTTATTTGAATCTCCTCACTGGTTTTCATAGTGATTGAACCTTTTAGCACTCC
Organism: Microtus ochrogaster; assembly: GCF_000317375.1. Classification (NCBI taxonomy): domain Eukaryota; kingdom Metazoa; phylum Chordata; class Mammalia; order Rodentia; family Cricetidae; genus Microtus; species Microtus ochrogaster. The sequence goes on along the minus strand of NW_004949100.1, from coordinate 1,449,087 downwards.
TATCAATCGTGAATAAGTGTTCTCCATTTCATACATAGACTTACTTTTATTGCATTTGTTAATGACATCCATTAATATTCATATTGAATGCTAGGCAGTGCAAGATACTTTTAATCCTAGTACTCTAGAGGCAGAAGTAGGCAGATTTCCAAGTTCAAGGCCAGTATGTTCTACTGTGGGAACCCACAGATTTGTCCTGCTTCATCTAGACTTAAGGTCAGAGAGTTCAAATCTATTCTTAATCCTTATAGCCAGACAACTGGATATTTGATCTAAGGCCTGGTTACTGGATGCTTTGAGAATTAAGGAAGTAATTATGCTTGTTTGTTCTTTGTGCCATGATATGAAAGGCTTTTGCCCTCCCCTTTGCTTGGGGTATATTCAAGTTATGAGAAAAAAAATTTGAAGGGATATAGTATTCACTGGATGCCCTTCTGAGTTTCTCTTTTGTCTCTTGTGTACTTCTTTCCTCAGTTCTCACTCCCCTTCAGGCACATTCAAAAAGGTCAGTTCAGACAGACTGCAAAATGACTTCCCAGACAACCAGATCTACACAGAGAAACCCTGTCTCAAATCAAAGCAAAGCAAAGCAAAACAAAACAAAACAACAACAACAACAAAAGAAAATAGGAAAACCAACAGCCAAAAGATTTGGATAGAGTAGAATCTCAAACTGTTTTTATTTCCATTTCCCTATTGAGTAATGATGCTGAACACATTGACATCTTTTGTTGCCTACTTGTATTGTATTTCATATTTTGAGAATTCTAGCTGAAAATCTGTACCCATTTTTTGAACGAGTCATTTCTTTTTGTTTTGATTTTTGAATAATTTGTTAAGTGCAATAGTCTTTCCTGTCCCTTTAAGAGACAAAACTCCCCCACTCCCTCTCCTGTCTGCTAAGGCAAGCAGATCTTCCTTCAGCCTGAGCCCCTTCCTTTCTGTCTATCTCCCAAAGAGGCAGCTTCTGCCTTTCTCCCTTCTCCATACTTCTCCCTCTCCTCCCCTCTCTCTGTCCTTCTCCCTTTTCCTCTTCCCCCAATTTCCTTTTCCCTACATAACCTACCAAATAAATACCCACTTTCTCTGCATGCCTATCCATGTCTCTGTCTGTTACCCACTGCGTGGCTCCCTGCCTGGGTCCAGCTGCCTTCGTGGCCCACCATTGTCTTGTGTCCATTGCCCACTGCCACCACTCAAGGATTGCAGTGTTTTATGTTACCATAACAGTAAGTATTAGATATTAATTCTTGTCATATATATATATATATATGACAGTTAAAGCTTTCCTATTTTGTAGGCTGCTATGGAGGCTAAAACGTTTGAGCCTATTTCTATTTTGTCTGAAGTTTAGAGTTTTAGCTTATTCAATGTTGTTGACAGCAAGTGTGACTCCACAACCTGACCTAGCATATGGTTACTTGTAAGTGGAGGCTGCTTGTTCATTCCCAGCCACACAGACCCAAAATAATCACACAGAAACTATATTAATTGAAACACTGCTTGGCCTATCAGCTTAGGGTTCTTATTAGCTAACTTTTGCATCTTAAATTAACCCATTTCTATTATTGTGTGTATCGCCAAAAGGCTGTGGCTTACCGGGTAAGCCTTCAGACAGGCATCGCCCTGACTTCACCTTCTTTTCTCCTCTATTTCTGCTTGGAATTCCTGCCATGCTCTATTTTGCCTTGCCATAGACCCAAAGCAGATTGTTTATTAAACAATGGTAACAAAACACATTCACGGTATACAGAGGGGAATCCTATATCAGTTACTTGGTTTCTTTGGCATTAAGATGGCCTATACAGGTAGATTCACTCCACCCAATTGGTTAGGAAATTCAAGCACACTTCTGCTTCTCCTTTTGAAATAGGAGATTTAACCTAGGGAGTGTCTGCCTTCAGGACACTTCGACTAAAGTGGATTTATTGCCTAAACAACAGAATGCTAATGATTTGATATCTCAAAGTATTGAAGCAAATAACTGTTCTATCTGTTCTTTGTATCATGTTAAAGCAGTCTTTTGTCTTCTTACCCCTGGTTTATTGGGGTATGAAATGTAAGGAAAGTTAAAAGCATGTGAATTTCAGTATTCACTGAAACTTTCTGCCTGTACTATCCTACATTTTCTGTTTTATTATTTTCACTAGCAACTTCGATCTCCTTACTTATTTTTCTAATCCTCATGCCCCTACCCTGGTAAGTAGTATACTTGTAAACTTGTAAAGCAAGCATAGTCTCCAACAGACTGCATCTTCATTAAAATGCTTCTTTTGAAGTACAGAAGCTTTTGAAAGTAATTAGGTTTTTTTTTCTTGGAGGGGAGGATGGTTATACACATGTTGTACATATGTGCAAAAGGCTCTAGACATATGGAGTTCAGGAGAAGGTATTGCATGTTGTCCTTTATTAATCTCTTTAACCATGGTCCTTCTCTGAGCTTGGAGCTTCAGTGTTTGGGCTCTGCTGGCAGCGTGAATTTCCCAAATTGAACCTTCTCTCTCTGCATGCCCTTACCCCACAACAGCTCTGGGGACACAGAAGCACATAAAACCAAATCATGCTTCTTATTTGCTAAAGGGATTCTAGGGCCTGAACTCATTATTCAGTAAGTGTTCTTAAACATTAAATTGTCTCTCCAGCCCAATAATTATTTTTCATCATTGTTTACCTTTTATAACTATAATGCTATCATCCTTCTCTGCCATTTTCCTTAACAAATCATATGGAAAATCCTTATAGAACAAGCTTTTAATGTCTTTTTCCTCTCAGTAAGTCATTTTCAAATGAAATAATTTTATACAGTCTAGGGAATCTGTATTGAGGTTTATAAAATAAGTCTACAAATCAAGCATTTACTGTAAGAAACCATAAAGAAGTTTGTTTAAAAGTAATTCTTTGGTGTACATATATTTTTAGCAATTGTTAAAAATAAAAACAAGCTTATATACTGTTTTAGTTAAGGTTTCTATTGCTGCAACAAAACACCATGGCCAAAAAGCAAGTTGGGTGGGGGGAGGGTTTATTCAGCTTATATTTCCACATTGTTGTTCATCACCAAAGAAAGTCAGGACAAGAACTCAAGCAGGCCAGGATCCTGGATGAGGAGCTGATGCAAAGTTCATGCAGGAATGATGTTTACTTGGTTAGTTCACATGTCTTGAACAGCCTACTTACTTATAGAACACAGGACCACCAACCAGCCTAGGTTAGGCACAACCACAATGGGCCAGGTCTTCCTCCATTGATCACTAATTAAGAAGTTGCCTTGCAATTGGATCTTACGAAGGCATTTTCTCAATTGAGATTCCTTCCACGATTGTGACTCTCATTTGCATCACGTAAGTATAAAACCAGACAGTACATATACTAATGAAAAGAATGTGCTTAAATGTTTTGACAGAAAGATTTAAATCCTTCCTGAATATTTGATATTGAAGGATGTACGACATCTCTCCAATGTTTACAGAATTGAATGTTATATTGATTTTTCTTCATTTGTGCATGAGTTTGTGGGTATGAATATGCATATATTCTTATTTTTATGTGTAGGCAGATATTCATATTGTGACCATATGTGTACTCAAAGTTAATGTTGGCAATCTTCTTTGACTGTTTTCTGCTTAATTCATTGAGGAAAGTCCTCTCAGTTGAACTCACAGTTTACTGATAGGCTATTAGGGTTAGCCTGCTGTTCTGTCTCTACTTCCTAATTCTTGGAATTACCTGTAGTGGGTTATGGAGATCTGTTTAGTTTCCATATTGGTACGTCGAGTGATTTAACCACTGAGTCACCATCTCCCTATCCCTAATATTTGGAAGTCAGGTTGTCAACAATGAGATGATTTCATATGATTATTTATAGTATCCAATGTCAAAAGCACTTTTAAGACCATTTTAAAATTTGCTTGAAATTCTCTCTTAAATCTAAAATCTATTGCAGAGAAAAATGTAGAGCTCAATAAAAATCAATAAAACTAATGCAATAATATTAATATGAAGCACAGTTTAGAAACTCAAATAACAACTTTTAGAATCAATCTTTCTAATGCAGTATAGCCCAAATTCACAGCAAATTGATTTTTATATACTGATGACTAATGTTAAGAAAATACTATTCTTAAGTGTTTTTTTTTCTGTAGTTAAACTAGTGTTTCTCTAAGAGCAGAAAACCTATAATGTACATGAAAACACTGCAATTAGAAACACACACTAGCATGTAACCTTAGGCAAGTTGTTTCAGGCAGCCTTTGCGGGTACCAAGTGATACAGAGACATATATACTACAAAGATCACATTCTGTGTGTTCAGGAGCCACGGCTCTTGTGAATTCACATGATGCACCACAGGTAATCTCTAGCAGAGACATCTGAATTCTTTATTTATGGTTGATTTTGAATTAAAATTTGGTTGTTGGATGTTTGGAAAGAAACCTTTTGCTACGTCCAGTTTTATACAGATGCACCCTAACTTGACTTGCACAATCCACATGTAGTAACAAGCCACACTATAAAATGTTGTAATATAGAATATCTTATCAAAGCTACCATACAGAAAGCATTCTTCCTTTTAAGTTAGTTACTTCCTTTGTTTTTCATTATTTGTTTTGAATTTTTAATATACAATTTAATTAATTTTAAAGGGTCTACTATAATGTCAATACTAGTAGTGATAGGCGTTTTAGTGTTTTGAAGCCAATACACTTAAACCCTCCTCAGTTTCAACACATTTCAAGAAGTTGGAATATGTTTACATCTTTTTAAAGACTGTGAAAACAGAAAACATATTTATTCACTATCCACTTGTTCATAACCCTTCCTAATGTTCAACAACCACCACAACAAAAAAACACTGTTCATAACATTGTTTTAACATAAAAATTCAAACCAATTTAAATAGTAGATTCATCTGAAAATATAAAATACAGTATTTAGAAGATAAATATGGTAATATATAAGGGAAATAGTTTTAGAGTTTAGGTTATGAATATTTAAAATAATAGATAAAATAATAGATAAAAATTGAAACATTAAATTGGATTGGAAAAATATAGGTTTGTAGTTCTTTTTTCCTACTCTTTTGGGGGCTACCAACCAGCTGGTAAATAAATGCACAGAGACTTATTCTTACTGATGAATGCCCAGCCTTAGGTTGACTTGTTTCGAGCCACCTTTTCTAACTTAAATTCTTCCATTTCTCTTTAGCTACATTCCCCCCCCTTTTTTTTTATTCTATGAATCTTTATGTTTTTATTCTATATGTCTTTATTTCCTCCTTAACCCACAATTGGCTGTTTTTGGTTGTATTTTACTCTTCATTTTGTTCTTTGCTCTTTGGGGTTGTTCTCCATGCAGGTACCAAATAAAGACACACATTGTGACTTATTCTTGTTCATAAATGCACAACCTTAGTTTGGCATGTTTCTTGCCATCTTTCCTTACCTTAAAGTAACGTGTCTTTTGTCTTTCAGATATAACTTTCTTTATTTTTATGTACCTTTCTTCTTACTCCTTGGCTGGCTGTGTAGATGCCCAACCCTTGTGCCCTCTTCTCCTCATTTTTTCATTCCTTTAGACTCTCTTTCTGATTTCTCCCATTTATTTTCTCTGCCTTCCAGCCCTACCTATCTTTTTTCCTGCCTTGCCATTAACTGTTCAACTCTTTATTAGACTAATCAGGTGCTTTACACAGGCAAAGTAACTCAGCTTCATAGAGTTAAACAAATGCAGCTTCAAAGAATGCAACACATTTTTGCATCATTAAACAAATGTTCCACAGCATAAGAGCATAAACGAAGAATGCAAAACAAAGAAAAAAATAAATAAATACACACGGAGAGACTTATTCTTACTTGTAAATGCCCACATAAATTTTGTGAGGGCTTAGGTATAGTCTATTCAGTGGGTTATGGGAGGAAAGGGAAAGGGGAGTAAGGGGGATCTACATAAATGTTACACATCTTGATATAATATTCCACAATAGCTGGCTGTGTGGGTAGCCTCCAGAGTCCTCCTCTTCTCTTTTTCTCACTCCTTCCTCCTCTCTTCTCTCAAGCCCAGATTTCTCCTCCTATTTATTCTCTCCACCTGGAAGCCCTGTCTATCCCTCTATCTTTCCTAGCTATTGTTCAGCTCTTTATTAGACTAATAAGATGTGTTAGATAGGCAACATAGCACAGCTTTACAGAGTTAAACAAATGCAACATTAAAAAGATACAACACATCTTTGAATTATTAAACAAATATTCAAAGCATAAGAAAATGTAGAACATCTTAAAATAAAATTTCATAATATAGGATCATGCAAAATAGTCTCAAAAGAAAGCTTTACTCCTTATTATGTGTATATACTTATTTCTTTGGTTTTGAGTACTTTTTTCCTTGACATACAAAAAGAATTATTGTTTTCTTCTGTTTTTACAAATGGTGTTCCCCAAACATGACTAACTACAAAGCAAATCTCCCAATGCATGTGTCAAAACAATGTGATCCATGCCTGAGTACAATGCCAGAAACAAAACTCTAGTGATATTTCTAGAGCAACACTTAATTAAGTTGTTGTTTATGCAGTAAATACAAGATCAGACTCTTGGGTCCAGCATCATGAGCTAAGGGACTACAGAGCTTCACAGATTCTAATCAGAGGATGTGCATTGTGTATAGAGAGAGAGGAGAAAAAAAACTTCTAGAGGGGATAGCAGAGATTCTGACATATATTATTTGATCAAACATGTTTTTATGAATAAATTTTTATTAGAGAGATCCAGATAGCAAAAGGCTAAGTAATATTATAGTAAATAACTCAAACAAACTCCATTTCTAAAAGTAAGAAAAATATTATTAGACAATTAGAATGTCTCATCTTGTTTTATTAAATAATTTACTCCACAATCGGATGATATTTGCTAATTAAGGCACAAAGTTCTTCTGGAAAAACTTGCAGTATATATAGTATTGTTGTAGAGTGCAAATCGTTTCTGACTATTTATTTTTAACAGCCATTATAAAATATAGTATGCTCTCTGAAAAAAAGATGGAAATTAAGTCTATAATATTAGGTACATGAAAATAAAGCATTAGAAGAACTATAGGATTACTTAGACATTCCTTTTGAGCTGAAACGAGGTGCAGTGGAGCAAACATTCTCAAGATGATACCACAGGTCCTTGTTGAAAATTAACTTAAGTTATGGAAAGAGAAGATCATCCAGACAAAAGATAAGTCAAATCATTCCTATTTACAAGTAATATGTTCTTATACATGGGATAACCCAAATACTCCACCAGTAACTCTTAGAAGTTAAAAAATTATATTTTTATTTATAGGATATGCATTTAGTACATTTTTGAAATGCAAATATCAGCAACCTTCTTGTGAAATGAGAATATTCATAATGAGAGAAAACAGGAAAACATTGCCACTATACCAGCTTCAAAAATAATACCTTGGAATTAAGCTAACCAAGAAAGTAAACAATATTTGCAATTAAAATTTTCAGAGACTGAATATGAAATTGAGGAAGACACAAGAAGATGAGAAGGTGCCCCTATGCTCAAAGGTCAGAAAAAAAATTTTTTTAAAACCCTATTTTAACTAAAATGCTCCATAGATTCAATGCAATTCTCATCAAAATTCCACTGACATTCTGTATAGATTTAGACCAACAAGACAATTTATGAGGGAGCATAAAAGACAAAATGCCCAATGCAGTCCTAAATAAAGACAAAGAAAGGTGCCAACATACCCGATTTCAAATTCTATTTCAAAAACATAGCTCAGAAACCGAATGTCACTAGCACAAAACAGGCATGTGGATGAATAACATGAAATAACCTAGAAACAAAACACGTGTGGGTACAGCCACACAATTTTTGACAAAATTACCAAAAACATACCATGAAGAAAATGTAGTCACTTTGACAAATGGTGCAGGAAGGCTGCATATCCAAATGTAGAAAACTGAAATAAGATCACCTCCTTTCATCCTCTATGATTATGAATTCAAATGAGTAAAATAGATTACCTGAGATCTGATATTCTAAACCTATTAGAGGAAAACAACAGGAAATACTTTAAGACACTGGTACATGTAGTAGCATTCAGAAGAAATCCCTATAGTGCAAGATATACAAACAAAAAGGGACAAAATGGATCAAAAGAGATTTAAAAACCTCTGAGTAGGGCTGGAGAGATGGCTCAGTGGTTAAGAGCATTGCCTGCTCTTCTAAAGGTCCTGAGTTCAATTCCCAGCAACCACATGGTGGCTCAAAACAATCTGTAAAGAGGTCT
>NW_004949100.1:1425381-1440622 GCF_000317375.1 Microtus ochrogaster | reverse complement strand
AAAAAAAAAACCTCTGAGTAACAAAGAAAACAGCCGTGTGGAAAAATGACTTATACAATTGGAGAAACCTTTTGCCAGCTGTATATTTGGCAAATAATTATTATATTAAATGAAAATATAATTTTAAAAGTTGGAAGAAAGTATCTCAATAGTCTAATGAAATTAAAACCCCTTAAAAGATGGAATTGTAAATGGGCAATGGCTAAATATCTATAGTCATCAGAGAAGTTAAATTAAAGGTTTAGAATTCATCTTTCCTTAGACAGAAAGTTTTAACAAATAAAATCAACAAAAATCCTTAATAGGTTGGTAGACAAAGAATAACCTTTTATATTCATGGTAGAAATGTAGATTAGTGTAGTCATACTGAAAATCAGTATGAAGTATTTGATAAAAATCTAAAAATAGGAAGTATTATATGAAGCAATATAAATATATTAAATCACAGCAGCACTATTCACAATATCTAATTCATGAAACCTATCCAAGAGGCTACCAACAGACAATTAGATAAAGGCAAGTTAAGTTTGCATATGGAATTTTATTCATTGACAAAGAATAAAATTATGTTTCCTGCATGAAAATGAATGCTACTTGATCTCATTAAGCAGAACAAGTCTTACCTAGAAAAAGCTATGGGATGTTTCTCTTATTTTTTTTATTCTAAATGTTTGTAATCTTAAAGTGTTTATATATGCAATGGAAGTAAATTGGAGACTGGGAAAATGAAGGGGATAGTAAAATTAGAGAGCAATTGGTAATGTATAGAACGTAAATCCATTAGACTTCATGATATCTCTTTCATAAAATATCTTAAAAATTTCATTGCTTTGTACATTGGACTCTACTAAGAAATTGCAAAAAATCAGTAAATAATGATAAAAATTATAAGAGTAAGTATAAAGTTCAATAATATCCCTTTATATGCTCTCTTATATTACACTAGAAATTCAATTATGTGATTTAACTATGAACATACTTTATTTATAAACTGACACTAATTGTAAACAATATACTAAAAGAAATAAAAAATAATTTTATTTCATCTCATATAAAATTAGTAATTTTGTGTTTCTTAATTTACAGTTTTGTGCATTTCATTGTATCCCCTTCCAAATTATAGAAAAGAGTGACAGAAGCTGAGTTAATGAAGCAGTAAATATGTCATGAAAACAAATTTGTCCAACGTACTCACACAAAATGACATAGATGAGACTTGGCAGGGCAGGGCCAGGGACAGGAGCACAAAAAACAGATGTAATGAGAGTAATACTTGAGAAGAAAGGAAGAGGCAGCAGTTATGTAGTTATACTACACAAACTAGTATAACAGTGTACTCTGAATATCTGATTAACTGTGCTGAACTTCAAACCCAGCTTCTCCTGACAATATTGAGAATTGAAAAACAGCTCCCAGCTTAGAGACAGAATCTGGATGCAATTCAGGTGTTATTGAAAATACATGAGGTGTACAAGGCAGACACCATCTCCAACTGAAGGTTGGGGGACATCTCTGACTTTGTCAAAGAGAGATCAGGACTCATAAGAAAGCCTTAGTAACTACAATTGGTTTTCCAGTTGCTAGGTTCCAGGTTTCTGGGCATTGAAAGGAATCCTTGGTAGTTGTGGTGGCAACAGCATCTTTTCGTACCCTAGAATCATACTAGAGAGACATAATTTAGATAACTTTTAGCACAATGGGTATTTTATTTTATTCTCTCATGTATTATATTCTGACCTCATTTAACCTTCCCTCCATCTCCCTGAGTCTCTCCTCCTCACCTCCCCGTTTCCCCAGGTTCCCTTCTCCCTTTCCCTTCAGAAAAGAAAAGTTCATGTTGATATCCCAGGGATATCAATTAAAGCCAGCATACAAGTTACAATAAGACTGGTCACAACCTCCATATCAAGACTGGTGCCACAAAACTTTTGGAAGAATAAGATCTCAAGCACTGGCAAAGGAATCAGAAACACACTGTAATTTCACTGTTAGGAGTCCCACAAGAGCACCAAGGTACACCACCATAGCTTACATAGTCACATGAAGGACTCATCTCAGACCCACGCAGTCTCTGTATGTCGATTCACGGCTTAGTTCATTCTGTATTCCATGTTCTTGAGGTGTCCCTGACTCCTTTGGCTCCTTTAATCCTTCCAATTCCCTTTCTGCTGTGTTCTGTGAACTTGGTCTAATGTTTGTCTGTGAGTCTCTGCATCTGCTTGCATTGGTTGCTCAATGAAGCTTCTCTGATGACGATTGGACTAGACCCAAGGAGAATTTTTTTTTTTTCCAGTCCGTTTGGTGCTTTCCTGAGTGTCTGAGCTGCACTGCCTCTGGTTCCAGACAGTACCAAGCTTGAGCTCCCTCTCATGGTACTGTGCCGAAGTTACCCCAGGTGTCTTGTAGACAGGATTAGATACGTAGTGCTTAAGATTAAACTCAGTTGTTTAACTAAGTAAAAAGGTGTGGATTTTCTACACTCAACTTCAGGCTTAAATTTTGACTGGAATTTTAACAATAATGAATGAAAAAGACAAGGAAATGTGAAAGGAGACTGCTCAAAAAATTGGAAAGGGGATCAATTTAGTTCACTGTTGATTACAACATCTACAAAATCTTAACTGTCTGTCGTTTTCACATTTGTAAATTATGCCTATAACAGTTATAAATTTGTATCAATTAGAGGAATTAATTCAGGAGCCTACTACATACTCCACATACAGACACCGTCAAGGTAATAATGTCGATATATTTCAAATGCTTTGTGTTTGTCCTCAAACGCACGGATATGTACCACATATACATGGTATATGGCAACAGCTAGTATAACATCAGTAAATTAATATAAAACTTGGGAAATAACATCTCTTCTTTACCTATATTTAAAAAAAATCTGTAACTCAGAAATGGTTTGATATAATTAATTTGATAATTTTTAAAGAATGAAAAAAAAACATGCTTCACTAAAACTTTGATTTGCTACTCTTTAATGTTGGAAAGAAATGCAGGTCTGTTTACTAGGAATGCGTGACTGCTCTTGATTCTGCAACTCCACTCATTTTCCTGCAGTTTAGAGGACTTGCTTTGTCTCAGTGCCAAATGCAGTTCGAGTCCACTCGGCCACAGACAAGTCATTCTGGCTGTTGATCTAGTGTACTGCTAAGGATGACTATCTGTCACTTATTTTGCTTCTCACTGTTGCTACTATTTCTAATTTCCCTTAATGACTAGAGTACTTTCACATACCCTTAACATTCGGTTAGCCTGCCCAAACTTCCCAAGTTCCACTTCCTTTGGAGAGCATCTCCCCTTATATTAATTTAATTTTTTATCATTTGTGCATGCTAACATGAATGGCTACCACTGTCGATGAAGCTTTTTTAGTCCATTTGATAAATTTTCAAGTGATACACTCAGAATAGATGTCCTGGGAAACGTCCCTGATCTCTAATATTTTGTATTACCAACTGAGGCCAAATATGATCAGAAACTATTAGGAATGACATAGTCGCATATCTCTGAACCCTAACATGAATGTTTTTGCTTCCTCCATAGACACAGACTCTAACTGCATCTCCCTTGCCTTTATTTAACTCAAAGTGCCATCAGTAGAATATTTCATAGAAACTAGTACCCATGTGCTAGTTTTATTCCAATAAACAAAGAAGAAATTAATGTAACTTCACTCATAAATAATCACTGTTGTCAGTGGAAAGGACTATAATTTATAAGTGTTGATCATTAGGTTTTATTAGTTAATACCACAAATTCAATTTTTTATGAGAATTGTACAACTGAAATTTTATCTGACAAAATAAATTACACTCTCAACACAACTCTGTCATTAATGACTGTACTGTACACCCTTAGGGTTTTACCAAAAAGTGAATTATGTTAAGTGTCTATGAAAAGAAATTGTTATTGAAAGTAAGAAAATATGAATGTTTTTAATAAAATCAAACAGTATGGGTACATTACCTATAGACTCAATCTTTGCTCCTTTCTAAACTCACATACTTCTGAACTTAAAAATTCACACATATAATTGCTATCTACAATTAAAATACAACTATTTTGAGTTTTTGTTTAAGTGACATAAAATTAAAATGTTGTTTTTGTCAACAAAAACCTCCAGATTATTTATAGTTTGGCTAATCCATGCTGTTCCATTTTTATAGTTGAAAATTATCTGCAATATATTCCATAAATGTGATAATTAGTTAAAATAAAAATGAATCTTTTCTATACTTATAAGCGTAATTTTGATATTTATAATCTGGATATTTATGATAGCACATCTGTCTAAAACTCCATGTGCTATTTACGTTAACCATAACGAATTGAAAAAGTGAGCAAGAATTTTTGTTAAACTCCAGAAATAAAAAGTAAGAATGTTTAAAAACAAATACTGTTTCCACACTTTTTATTAGACATTTGAAAATGGCATTACATCAACATATTTATGACTTTTTTTCTCAAATACAACCCACTGAGAAATCCAATGACCTCTACAAACAGTCAAGCTTAATATCTTAATTATTTCTTATCAAATAAAATGCCTTCACCTAATATTTGCAAACCTGCTTATAATGAATAGTCAACCTGACTTTATAAATAGTTAACCCAGGGGAAAAAAATAACATGACACATTTCTCCTACGTTTCTGTCTTCTGTAAATAACTGTTTTGTTCCCTCAAAGAACACAATGAGATGATACAAATCTTTGAAGAAGAATATCAAGTATTTTTAAAGATAAAAGAAATAAATTTTGCATAATTTAGCATCACAGAAAAGGAAAACACTTAAGCCACATTGTCATTACTGGGAACGTTCCCAAGCCCTCCCACCTGAAGAATATCTGAAAGGATCTTCATGATTAGTAATAATAGCCCACTCCTCTTGTAGAATCTTCTCAGTGTTTCTAAAGGTGTTTACAAAAATTTGATTTTAATTTTCAAGTTAAGACTCCCCTTGCTGTTTTTTCTGGTTAAACGCAAACTCCTTTCTTAGCTACTCAGTGTGTGCTTCCTCCTTCTCACATCAAGGAACTCTTCTTCTGGGTTTAACCTGTCCTTATAATAAAGTCTAGCAGTGTATGGTAATTCCTTACAGTCCTTTGGTCATTTATGTATAGTGCTTGTTGTTAACTTATATAATTCTACTTACATCTTTAGACTCAGTTCATATTTTTTTCAAATGAGGAAAAAACAAAAAACAAAAAAACAAGCTCCACATGTGTCAGGCTGCCAAGACATTCTCCATGGTGTTCTAATACCTATCCCTTCAGAAATTTTTTTCAATTTCCTTTTTAAATTTAATGTAATTCATTTTGCCCTTTGATTTCCTCTATGCGTAGCATATACCCTTCTCTATTCTTAATCAAATCTATAGCTTTCAGAATACTTAACCACAGAAGCCTCCTGACAACATGGGATGAGAAATGAATGGCTACAATGAGAAATTCATTATTTCTCCATTTATACATCAGCACAATGTCTGACACAGAGCAGACGGTCAGTGCAGATATTTTCAGTGAATCAAGCAATTGAGTTTGGGTACCATAAAACTGTGTTTTTGGCTTCTGCCCTCTAGATCCATTTACTCCAGAGAGATAAAGCCATGGATATGAATAAAAGCACAAGGAAATTTTTATCTTGATAAGTTAACCAAAATATAAAATCAAGCTAAAAAGTATAACGAAATGTTTTGTGGGGTGTGGGGTGGGGTGGGGGAATGAAGTTCAGACGCCAGCAATTGAACAAAAGCCCCAGTGTCAGAACTGATCTATCTTTCTGTTGTTGTTATTCAGAGAAATCCTTGAGGTTTTGGATATAACAATTGTTGTTTATCAAAAGTAGATGACAAACCCTAGTGTTGTGGAAACCACATCTTCCAGTCACAGTACACAGAAAAATCAAGTTGCTCCTGATCTGGAAGCTTCTTCCATCTTGGCTATTCTCCAAAGTGTCAGAAGTTCTCGTACTGGGCCAGAGTTGTCATTAATACTCTTAAATTCCTCTAGAACACGTGTACAACAACGAGCTAGTAAGAAGTCTCTTAAAGGGCTAAAAACTCTTTATCCTTGAAATTGATACCAGCTTCTCAGAAAATAATTCATGCCTGGTATTGGAAATCCTTTCAACCCAGAAGATGAGGTGAGGCACTAACTTCTGGCCGTGGCTTCTCTGTGCACTCTAGAACTCACAGCAGCTTTGAATGTGTTTTATATAATTACAGAGTTTTGGCCTACCAATATCCTACCATGGGAAGAAGAGGGACCTACGGGACAGGATGCCACTCTAAGAATTTATATTCAAGCCTGGCGGTGGTGGCGCACGCCTTTAATCCCAGCACTCGGGAGGCAGAGGCAGGCGGATCTCTGTGAGTTCGAGACCAGCCTGGTCTACAGAGCTAGTTCCAGGACAGGCTCCAAAGCCACAGAGAAACCCTGTCTCGAAAAACCAAAAAAAAAAAAAAATTATATTCAGTTAATGGTTGAGGGTGAGGGATGAACAAAATCTTACCCATGTTCCTAATAACTACCCTAAATAAACTCATTAGTTTCTTCCTCCATCCACCAAAAATGGGACACGAAAATACAGAAAGATACAAGTTAAGAAGAGGAGGGAACCACTATTTATCCTAGTGCATGAACTGGCTTTTTGGAGCCCAATCCTTATGGATACCTTCCACAGCCTACATAAAGAAAGGTAAGAGTAAAGGTATAATAAAAATATATTATTTGTATGTATAGAAAATGTCAGAATGAAACCCATTGTTATAAATTATCAAATTATATTAATTGAATATTGTTAAAATAAAAATATATGAATAAAAGAACTGAAATTTGTAAGTCTTGGGAGTTCATGTGGTAAATCACTTTCTAGTTTCTGAAATGTTTACTGGTATGCAGTTTGATTTAACTCATTTTCAGATTTTCTGAGAAATTTTATTTATTATTTTATTCACTTATTTATTTTCAAGACAGGACTTCTCTGGCTGTTCTGATACTCACTTTTTAGACCAGGCTGATCTGGAACTCAGAGATCTGCTTGCCTCTGCCTTCCAAATGTTTGGAGAAAGTCATCTTTTAACAACTGGGATGATGCTAAACCAGAAGACACTACAGGTTCACACATAAGTGTTTTTATATTAGCATGGTTTGCATTTATCACATGCAAACATAAAAGCAAAAACAGGAAATGCTCAGAGAATATTTTTCTCAACAATCTATTTGCTGAATACATGTTTCAAAGTTGCTATTAAATTTGGGTTATAAAATTTAACACTCACACAGGATATGATGCTGCATGTCTACAATCCTAGGAGTCAGCTCATTAAGGTGGGAGAATATTTAGTTCATGGTTAACCTGCACTTTACAACTAATTATTGACTCACTAATGACAGAAAGCTAATGAATAAATATGAAAAATGTATAAAGTATCTAAGCAACCAAAGGACATTTTTCTTTTTTGTTGTTTTTATAGTTTCTCATTTTGCTTTTTGGTATGTTTTAGAGAGGGGGGAGGGAGAAAGAGAGAGAATATAGAATTTGGTGATTGGACATCTGGAAGAGTTGGGAGAGGAGAGACCATGATCAGACAATATGGTATGAAAAGACATTTATTTTCAATAAAAAAGAGGGAGAGAAAAGAACACAGATGGAGAAGACAAGTAACTCTACCATGATATCAGGTAAGTTTTGCCTGGACAATAGTGTGAGGAAAAGTACTCATGGTGACCTGGTATTTGCTGGATGAAGCTGTGCAGAGTGAAAGGGATTTCAATTGAACCATCTCATTCAAGGAACCAAAGTCAGATATAAAGTGTAACAGAGCGCCGAATGCAATTGCGATATTTTATTGTGTAATATGACGTCAGAATGAATAGACCATCAGGTAATACAAGGCACTCAGTAATCATAGTTTTTTCTTTTGTTTTGTTTTTTGATGTTGGCTTCCTTTTAAGTTTTTATTTTATTTTATCTTTTGAGATTATATACACTATAATATAAAATATAATTACATCATTTCTTCCTCTAAATATTCCCTTATGCTATTTCTTGCTATCTTTCAAATCAATGGCCTCTTTCTTCTTTGGCTGTCATTAAATTTGTTTATGCAGATCTATATGCGTGTGTATGAACTAATATATTTGTAAATATATCCTGTTATGTCTATATAATGCTACTTGTATGTATGTTTTCAGGGCTGACAATTTGGTGTTAGATAATCAATATTGTGCCCTTCCCTGGGGAATATTTTCCTTCATTCTTGGGTGCCTTTAGTTCTTTGTGGAAGTTTGAGACCTTGTGGGCTTTTGTTGTCTACTTTGGCCTGCTCTGTATTGTCTCTGTTCAGCTGGTGTTTGGACAATTGTGTTGTTGGAACTTTATGGAAATACCTTCATACCTTACTAAGAGACACAATTTCAATGTAAACTCCCTGGTTCTCTGGCTCTTAAAACTGTTTCATCTCCTCTTTCACAATGTTTCCTGAGCCTTAGATGTTTTGTAAATGTATCCACTGTGACTGGAATCTACAACTCTGTATTTTGATTCATTGTGTTTTCCTGTGATGGTCTCCATCTGTTCCATTGAGAAGTCTCCTCTAAAAGAGCCATGCTGAAAGGATTACCATTTCAGATCTTAAGATACATCATAGAGCCATATAAAAAATGGAACTAGCACAAAACCAGACATGCACATAAAAATGTACTGATATAAACATAAATATGGTGACACCCCAAATTCATGCAAGACATGATGCAGCCAGATTAGAATAGGTGAAAAGATACTAAGAGATAAGGTGAAAGAACAAAATGTATAGAGATGAGAACTTTGTGAATCTAAAATTATTAATAACATGCCCCTTTTGTAAAATTGTTTAGTTAGAAAAAGTACATGGAAATGAATAAACAATTAACATGTTAAAATATAATACAATTATATTCTTCATGGTTAAAAATATTCCTATATGTCAAAAGAAATTTAAAGAAGTAAAAAAAAAATGAAGCAGTAGATAAAAAGGGATTTAATTTCAAGTGTTAAAAGAAACAATGAAATATCATTTTTTAAAGTAATTATGAACAGAACATATTTGTTTAGGGCCTTGGCACATGAATTGTACAATTGGATGCCATGATAAATGTAATAATTTTATGAGGGAAGTAGAGTGATGTAAAGTTGAAAATCAGTTGCCCAGAAAAATGATAGGATTTGGTGATAACAATAATGGGCTTGGGTGTTCATTGAATGACTGATACTCTCAATAAGGAGCTATAAATGATTAAACATGGAGATAGGATGCAAGGGAGCCAGGTGTTGAAATCATCAAGGAGAGTGTATTGATCATTTGGACAAAATTCAAAGTGATATGGCAGTAACTAAGGTGGTAACTAAGCACAAAGTGGGAGAGCTCATTTCAGGTGGAGACATCAGCCAATCAATAGTTCAGAATATTCTCCAGTAGATGCATCTCACCCTTAAAATCAACGATTTGTTTAATTCGAGTTTGCGTTGTTTTGTGTCTCTCTAACATTTTTGACTTATTGTTCTCCTGTTCTGTTACAAGTGGAAACTTTGCACGTTATCTGTTTTAAAAGGCGAATTTACCAACGTAGCTGGGATCTATTGTTGTGGCTATTTTGTGCATAAATTCAAGGTTTCTCTTTCTCAGTGAAACTGCCTGTAGCAGCCATGTCCTCGTGACCTAACCACAAGAAAATCTTGGCTACCACATGTCTATTAGGCACTCTGTTTCTTATTTTATATATTCTGCCCTGTCACTGGCTCTGACTACTATGAAGGAAATCTCTATCATCAGAGAGACATTTAATCTGTTTGTTGAGATGTCAATCTGATAGCATCCATTTTCCATAGAATGATAAGAAAATGAACATCTGCAAAGTGTGTATAGTAAGACTGACTTTTGAAAAATCTCCAAAAGAAAGGAATTTTAGAAACTCTTCACAATATTTACACTCAGCATGCTTTGGTCAACATTTCAAAAATGAACTCAGCTTACCTTTCCTTAGAAAGCTTTGTCTTCTCTTTATTTTTTACTCAGTGGTTTCATCACAGCTTTAGTGCCTAAGAAAGTTTTCTGGACACCATTCAATTATTATATTGACACAAGTGAAGAATTCTTAAGTATAAATGGTATCCTCATTAAAATTGTTCAGCTCAGATGGCAGAAATGCAATGCATACAGTAGAAACTGTAGTTCACCTTTTGATTTTTAATCTTTCCCATATTAGAATATGAGGTAAGATTTCATATCAGTATGCTGAGCAGTTAGCCACATAATCATCAGACAAACATCTGATACTTTATAAGGTACTACTAAGCTATAGTATTAGGTAGGTAGGGTATAGTATGGGAATTTTTATTTATAATATTTCATCTTGGGTGAAAATTAAATTATTAGTCTATTATATGAGCCTTTCTTGCAAATACTGCGAAGATACAAACTTCCTTATATTGTATACAGATAAATTAAAATATATTGATCACTGGTTGATATGAAGCCATCTTCACAATATGATTAAAGATGAAATGGCCAGACATCGTTACATGTTATTTAATAAAGCACACTATGTTAGTTGAAATATTCCTTTATATTTAAAATTTTGGAGCATTCTCATAAATATAATGTGAGAATATAATAAGAGCATAGGCGTTTATTATCTCATTTTCATGAAATATATTCATTAATGAGAGGAATTTGCTTTCTTCTCATTAGAAAATTCCTCTTCATTGACTTTCGGCTGAACTCTATTATAGGTTTCAAAGGGCTAGAATGATTTTCAATGCCTGCTACATTTGAGACTAATGTGTTTATGTGTAGATGTCATGGTGCTGTCAGGAAAGCCTAATTCCCACCTTGATGTTTAACCATCCTAGATAATGCCTTAAGTTGTTTTGCATAGGAATAGAAACTAGAGAGCAGAAACCTGTCAAGCATCTATCTGTCCATAGATTAAAATCTCTGGTGGTTACCTTTTATTCAGGATGAGCGAACCAAGTTGTTCCATAACATAAAAGTAGAGGCAAGAGCACATAAAGTGTTAAATTCAGGTGGCATGTTTGACGGTCACCTTTAGTATTACTGCCACAGACACATGAGCCTCAGTCAATACAGTGAATGAAATGACTCTACCTATCTGCCCTCATTTCCTGGCTTTCTTCCCCATTTAATTTGATCAGTACAGCTAATTAAGTGCATCTGAGACACTGTAGTAACTAGCCAGACCCTGTTTGAATTGTTTAATCAATAAAGCAAATATGACTTCTACAAACTATATTAGTTTTGCTTTTCTCTCTAAGAAAAACCTATGTGTTTCGCTTTTCGCTTCTAAGGAAACACTATGTAGATGTTCAAGTGGAGATTTAAAATGTAGTAATGGTGAGCAATGCCATGCATTTGTTCTCTTTCTTCTTATATGATATATCTGAAAGTAAATACCATGTTTATCACAATTCACAGTGCTGAATAAATAAAAATGTAATCAAAAGTTACTCTACCCTCTTATTATTATACTCCTTTTCTAAGAGAATCAAATTTTAGAATGTGAACTAATCACTTTATATAAATAGATACTAGATTGGATAAGCCTCCATTCACCTCATTTTTTTTTTATTTTAAGGATAGCAATCAGTGTAACATTGGGTTATCCTGCCTTTCTTCTTCCTTGATTCCTCAATAGGATAAGACAAGTACATTATGAAGTTGATACTATCTGTAGCATAAATTTGGCAAATGTAGTTACCATCATCCATCTTGTCTCTTTGGCATTGGTCTTTGCATCGAAAGTACATTCTGCTCTGTTCTGGACTCTTTCTTAATCTTGTCAATTATGGTAGCACTAACATTGTGAGCCAGATAATTCTTCAGTGGGCAATGCTGTTTTATACATTGTAGAACATTTAGTAATAGTTCTAGCTTAAACAAACTGGATGCCAGCACCACTCCTTTACAAGTGATGGTCAAACATTTTTTTTAAATAGGCATTGCCAGTATTCCTTGGTTGTGAATAAATGATTCAGCAGGGATTCATAACTTTGAGGATCTCACAGAGAATACTGAGCAACTCTGTAGACTTAAACCAGACTGCTGAGAAAGGACTATTTGTACAAGGTGCATAGTTAGCTTAGGAAGTACATTTTGTTTCTTTACATGTGGACAAAGACAACAGTTAAATACAGGCTGGTGCATGACGAGATAATGAATTCTATTTCCCTAGTCACACTTGGTCCAGTAATTATTTTCCTAGCTGTTAGGAATAAGGAAGAATAATATAAATTGTGACATTAAGTAGACTTCATTGATTTTTCTAGTTCTGTACCTGTATTTAGTTCAAAATTTTCTCTACTCTTGCGGTTTTATCTTTAAATAGGCAAATATTAGTACTTCCCACATACACTTTTATTTTTATGAATCACATTAGTTCATGCATGCCAAGTACACATCGCAGTATCTGGCATCAAGGAAGCACTAAAAATAACAGTCATCACTCTAATTCACACTCAAAATGATAACAGCAGGATAAGTATGTATTCAATATGTGTGCAGCACAGAAGGCAGACACTGTGGGGTCAGCAGAGATGAGAGGGTACTTTTCAGGCATTAGAATATAGAGTGTAATTATGCTTCTTAGTAAGTTTATAAATACTATGTAATAAAAAGGTCACAACACTAGCTACAGTACACAGTGCTAGAGAATTGACATATGTAATTTCAATGAAATTTACTATTCATTTTTTTTAAATCACCGGAGACTATTAACACCATTACCTATTTTCAAGAGAGTACATTCTTAGCTGATGGAAACTACACTTTCGATTGAGTGAATATAGAAAGGTTTGATATAGGTCCCTTCAGGCAGTCTGTTCTTGAAGTTCAATGCCATCCAAAATAACTGTTATCCTCAGAGTTTCACTAATTTTTCAAAAGGTATGTAAATAGAATTCAATATTTGATATACACATTTATATTACCAACCTAGAGAACACACTGTATACTATCCATAATGGCTCTGGTGTCTCTCATTTAGTCAACCAATTTGCCAATGACAAGATCTTGATTAAATATGGCCAGTGAATGATGGAAGAAACTTAAGTAACCACCACCACACTTGCACACAAGGCAGATACCTCGACAAGAGCTTCCCACAGTTGTGTCTAGCTATTGTATTGATTCTTTGCACAAGCGACATCAAAGCAGGGCTTTTAACCAGATAACCCATTCTCTCTCTAGACTGGAAGACATCTTTACATTGTCCTAAGTGGAATCAATGATCCCTGGGGCACAACCTTTGCCCTTCCTGCTCAGTTGGTAAGACATTGATATAAGCCTGGATAACAAGCAAGGAATAAGGTGGGTGTTGTCAAGAAAAAAGAGCTATGACTTTGCTTTCTTCTTACTATCTGTGCAGCATTTGGCTTTTTTACTCTGATGTCCTATGGCTAGGACAGTGGAGAGTACTTCATGGAGAAATGGGAAGAAAAAGGAGGAAAACGCACATAGGAAATTTCTTTTTGGATTTTTCACTTTGGATGGTTTTTTAAGAAGTAAAGAAAATGACATTTACATTTCAATCTTCCTAATTATCTCCCAATTTACCTTTGGTTATTATGAAATTCAACACTCAGGCACAGACTTGGATGCTTCACCTTCCTCTGAGATTCACGAAGAAAGGAGCTGAGCACTCATTGAAAACAGAGACAGTGGCAGGATTATCCTCCCCATCCATTTTAAGATTTCTTTCACAATTTTAAGAATTCGAGGTGTCATGGTTCAAACTTAAACATACTTGTCTACTTTCTTCTCACAAATAAACACTGTCAATCACAGGTATAGTAAGTGGATGCCAGTATTTCAAAATGATGTTTACTTCATAGCTATTTAAACAGAAGCCTCTTTAAAATGCAGCATTTTAGAAAAATAGATCTTATGTGTAAATCAAATTCATTATTACCCATGTGAAGTCATAATTTTAAGGGAAAACACATAAAGCTAAGCAAATCATTGCAATGTATCATAATAATACGCAATGACCGGGGAGGGCTTGGAGAGAATGCTCTGCCCTTACAAGAACTGGATGTTTTTTCCAGAAGTGTCAGATTCTCTTCACATCATCTACATAACAGCTCATAAGGTCTGCAACTCTAGTTTTATGGGATCCATTTTCCTCTTCTAGTCTCCTGAGGTGCTGCACACATGTGGTACACCGACATACATGCCAACAGAATGCCCACATACATAAAATAAAAGCAAAAAGAAAAAAGAAATTTAAAATATGCAATTACTAAAATATAACACCTACTCAATATGAGGGAAGTCAATCTGTGTTCTAGAAACCTAGCCTATTACACAGGGCTAGCGATGTCATGAATCTTGTAAAACATACAACTGCCACTTTACTAAGGCAGTGAAATTTCTAACTAGATCCTAAATGTTTGTCCCTATACTCACAGTTAAGTGTAATTTCTACTACTTGTCAAGGCAATATATTCTTTGAAACAGATGGATACCATTACAGAAAACCACGGCCGGTCAAGATGAACAATTATAGAGTCTTGTAACAAAGGATACATATGGCAAAGGAGTCCAGCATGTAAGGCTCAGGCAACATTGATGAAGAAGAGGCTGAAAAACTGGAATAGCCAAAGGATTAGGGAATTTTGTCTCATAGTATGTCTCCTAGCAATGACAGAACTTATACTCAGAGACTATAACTAACACGTCTGCCCAAATTTGAGCCAAATAAGGACAAGAGTAGGCATGGTATTGTGTGTGGGAAAAGCTCAGGAGGCCTCAATCCTACATAAAGAACTGCAGATAACTAAGGATTGCTGAGAATGGAGAAATAGTCTTCTGTTGGGTGGGACATGCTATCTCATTCTCTAATTCAAATGATCAGCTCTGAAAAATATATATGAGTAACATATTACAGACTTAGAGGGTTGTATTTTCGAAACATACACATATATGTAATAACAATTCATGCAAAAGGTCACAAACTATAAAGAGATTAAAGGAGAGGTATATGCAAAAGTCTGTAGGGAATAAAGGGAAGGAAGAAATGATGTAATTATATTATAATCTCAAAAATAATAATTAGTGAAAGAGTAAATTTAGAAAGAAATAAAGTACATATTTAGACAATAATCTGCATTCAGTTCTCTAATTTGATAACATATTTTCACAAAAGACTTTGTTACAACAGTGTCCTTTGCTT